>NC_061513.1:343141211-343189301 GCF_022539505.1 Lolium rigidum | reverse complement strand
GTAGTCGTAGTCTAACTGTAACCTCTACACACATATGTATCCTAACAAGAGGTGCTCCAGCAAGGTTTTATCAAATGAATTGGGGACGAACAAATTAGCAAAATATGGTACTGTAATTGGTTACCTCAGTGACTATAACATGCGGCCTATTGCATGTTGAGCAGCAAATCGTCCACACTTGGTTAGTGAACTCATTGATGAAACTTCAGCTTTTCATGGAATAACATGAAAATCCAGCAGTTTTTCTTGCCTATGAGAATTCTTAGTCTTGGAACTACGAGAAGATCAATGGATCAAATGATGGCGATGTCTATACATACGCCATTCCCCCTTTTTTTGGGGCATCAATCTTGGAGGAGTGCATCTCGTGAGGGACTTGTGGTTTGGTTTCTTAGTGGTGTGGTGTTGGTTCTTAGCGACGAGGGCGTGTCTCGGCAGTGTGGTGTTGTGAGGTCTTGATGGTGACCGCGTGATGTTCAACACGTGAAGGGAGGGGGCTTTGTCAGGCGTCATAGTGTGGTCAACGAAAGGAACGACAAAGCTTATGCCTATCTTTATCCAGAAGATTCCTCAAATGGATTTGGAGATTGTACCAAGACGAGGACACCATCTGGGCCGTATCCTTCACGCCAAGTATCAAGACTATCAAGACGCAGATAGCATGCTAATAGGCTCGGGTCAAGGGGTATCCCAGTTCTAGAAAGGCTTGCAGAAGATCAAATAGCTTTTTGCCATGTGGGCAAAATTTATGCTTAGAGAGGGTCGTCGTACTAGGTTCTGAGTTGATCAGTGGTGTGGGGACTCTCTTCTCAAGGATCGGTTTCCCCTAATCTTTTCAATTTGTGATGACACAGAGTTGACGGTTGCTCAGGTCCTGTCTGGGGCAGAAGTGAATGTCAGATTGCGTCGATCGCTGGACCATGTCGGCAGGGTTCAGTGGCAACAATTATGTGATGTGGTAGCTAATGTCCAGCTGTCCCACGACAAGGACAAGGTTAGTTGGTCCCTGGAATCGTCGGGGAAGTACTCGGTGAGTTTCATGTATGGAGAGCTTTCGCAAGGGGCAACGGTGGCTCATGCTATGGACTCGTGGAAAGCTGTGGTTCCCCTCAAGATCAAGATATTTGCTTGGCAACTTGCTCTCGACGAACTACCTTCTAATATTCATATAGCCACTATACATGGTCCGTCAGATGGTACTTGTGCTTTGTGTGGGGCCCCGGAAGACGTGGCACACATGTTCTTTTCCTGCTCCCTTGCAACGTTTGCTTGGAGTGTTTTGCGCCAGTGGCTTGGGTGCACTTGGAGACCCGCCAATTTCATCAGTTCCATCATATTCTCTCTAGCCTAGCGGGCCTCCTCCGTACATTACTTTGTTAATGTTTCTTGCACATTCGTGGGCGATGTGGCTCATTCGCAATAAGATTACTATCGTATCGAAAAGAAAATTCCTAACCATTCCACTGAGGTCATCTTTAAAACCATGTTATTCTTGCAGCTGTGGAGTATAAACTCCAAAACTAGCTAGGGACCAGGAGGATCTTTGCTGGATGATTAATGAGCTGCACGAGCTCTACTCCGCCATGGGTCCAAGTACCGGAAGATAAAGTCATCGCTCCTGCCATGATGGGGTCATGTGTCTGGAGATGATGTTCTTGAGGTTGCTGGATGTCGGTTTCTTTGAGTTTTGGGTGTATCTCTGCGCTTTGTTGGCTCTATCCCTGTGCTAGTGTATGTGCATTTTGGCTAAGCTGTATGCTGCAGCAGTTGTAATAATTATGTTAAACCTCTCCAGGCTTTATTATTTTAAAGTCGGGCTATTAAGCCTTTTATCTAAAAAAAAGGTTGCTCGACGGTTCGCTGGTTGTGACGACTTCTGTAGCGGTGCATGAGGTGCTCGCTACGAGTCTGCTAGATCTGATGAGCGCTCCTATTTCGCTTTGAGGGTGTTTCGAGATATGTGATGTTCGCGGTTTCTGTTTGATGGAATGTTTTCGTGTTTTCAAGGAATAAGGCCACGTTGGCACGATTTTCTGTCATTGAACTGTCGATGCAAAGGCTAAAATTATATCTCCATTTTGACAAAAAAAAAAGAGAAGGAGGGAGTTCTCTCAGTCTGCCCCCCCCCATAGAATGCTGATTCAAACTACTCCTTGGCATGGGCAGCCCAGCCCGGATGGCCTGATCCGAAGATCCTGGGCCGGGCTAGGCTCGGGCTTGCATGAAACATGGTTTTGGCTTCGTTCGGGCTGGTCTTGTTGGACCAGGCCAGGTTTTGTCCGTTCGGGCCAGGTTTGGGCCAGGTTTGTAAGCCTGAAGGGCGGACCGGGCAGGCTCGGGCTTGAAAATTTAGGTTCAGGTTTTTGGGTCCGGCCTGGGCCGAAAAATGCCTAGGTGTAATTCAAACCAAGTACCGTATGGAGGCCTGGCTTGATGGTACTGCTGCATCATCCAATACTGAACAGGAACATAAAGTGTGGACAAAATTATGGGCGGTTAATGTTCCATCCAAGGTTAAAATACTTGTCTGGCGTTTGGCTAAGCTGTCGCTACCTACTGCAGATTTGGTGCATCACAAAAAAAATGTCAACAACAAGTACGTGCAAATTATGCGAAGCAGAGGATTCATGGAGGCACCAATTGGTCGAGTGCAATATGTCCAGGTGTGTGTGAGCTTTGGCTGAACCTGAATTAGGGCATCTCCAGCGGCGCGACGCATTTCGGACGCCCAAAAGTGGTCGCGAGCGTCCGTGTGCGTCGCCCCGCGGACATATTTTGTCCGCGGGTCCGTTTGCGTCTGGGTGTGCTCCCAGCGGGGCGACCCATTTTTTGAATTTCAACATAGAATGTAGTACATATAAATGCATAAAACTATACAATGTAGACCTAGATGACTAGTCTACTTGCTTCCGGACGGACCGGTACCATCGTTGCGTCGCTCCGTCGCCTGCTTCTCCGCCAACTCCCGCGCGGCCGCTATGGCTCGGTGCGCCGCCGCGTCCTCTTGCGGTGCCTCGCTCCAGCCTCGCGTTGGCGGCGGCGTCCTTCGGCGTCTCGAAAGACTCGACGATGGCCCTCTCGCTCCGCCGCCTTCTCCTCCGACGTAGGCGCATCAGGGTCATCGGAGGACCAAGATATCTCCGAGTCAGAGTCCTCTGCTGCAGCGGCGGCCGCCAGCCTGAGCTGTTCCAGCTCGGCGTCGACCGCCGCATGGGCCGCCCGCTCCTCCTCTGCTTCCTTCTCCGCTTCAGCCAGGGCCTCGGCGTCCCTGACCGGGTGGAGGAGGTCGGTGCTGTTTTCGGAGTCGAACTCATCGTCGGAGCTCGAGGCCGGGGGAGGTGGAGTGGGAGGTGAAGGTGGAGGTGGAGGCGCGGCAGCCTGGCCGCGTCCGGCGCTGCTCATGGCGGATCTGCTAGGGCTGAGCGGAAGCGGCGCTACGGCACCGGCGGCTAGGGTTTAGTGAGGAGGAGATGAGATGCTCGCGCCCCTGTTTATATAGATCTGAGACAGGGCGACGGCCGCGCCACGCGGGGCATCGCCATTAATACGCGCGGCACACGAGGCTTCGCCATTAACGCGGCCGCAGACTGCCGAAGCGACGCCTCGGTGCCGCATGCGGCGGAGAAGATGCGTCGACGCTGCGCACGCTCGCGGAAGCCGAGGCACCCATTAACGCGGCCCTACAAAGGCTGCAGCGCGCCACCCGGAAGTAATGCCGCGGAAGACGAAGCAGTTGTGCCGCTGCCAGGCGGGCCCGTGCGAGGACCAAGCGGACATTTTCCGTCCGTGCGAGGACCAAGCGGGCCACATATTTGGGCCAGGTTTGCGTCTCCGCGAACGGTCTGTCGCTGGAGGTGGTGCACGACGCATTTTCGGTCACGGCGGACACAAACAATCGCTCAGC
Source organism: Lolium rigidum (assembly GCF_022539505.1). NCBI lineage: Eukaryota > Viridiplantae > Streptophyta > Magnoliopsida > Poales > Poaceae > Lolium > Lolium rigidum. The sequence goes on along the minus strand of NC_061513.1, from coordinate 343,185,397 downwards.
GTCTGTTTACGTCGCGCCGCTGGAGATGCCCTTAGTAGAACATATGAATACTAGCTACCATGGAGTCGGGCGCACGAAGGTGGAACTTTACTATGTTGAATCAATGCCTCATGCGCAGTTTGTATCACTAATGGTTACTCTTTTTTTTTGCGAATACTAATGGTTACTCTATAGGTGATATGGTTTGCTAGGAGGAAAGGTATTCACGAGAATGAATTTCAAAGCCCCCTATCGACTCATCCATTTGTTCAGAGGTTCATCTCTGAAATCGAAGTTGCAGACTCCTCTACAAAGGCAAGACAGCCGGCCAATAACAGGAATTGTCCTTGTGTTGCGGCTTAGACCCCTCCTCCAGTCCTCCGGTAGTTTTTGTCAAGATAAAAGTGGACGGTGCTGTTTTGAAGAGTACTTGTTCAGGTTCAGAAAGTTCTATTTGCAGAGATGATCAAGGAAACTATCTTGGAGCTTCAACAGTTTTGAGCTCGGGAATCACCGCTCCAGCTATATATACTCTCGAGGTCCTAGCTTGTGGAGAAGCTCTCTCATTAGAGACTGATCTGGGCTGCACAGATGTTATCTTAGCATCAGATTGCAAAGGTGTGCTACAAGATATTCAAACCTGCAGTGGAGGTGCTAATCTGAATATTATTCAGCAGATCAAAGATATGTCGACTGAACTAGCTTCTTTCTCAGTGATCCATAAGTGAGGAGAAAGAAACAGAGAGTCTAGATGTCGGACGCCACCCATGGTTGATCCATCCTCCTGATTCTATTCCGATATCTGTAAACACCCTTAATCAATAAAGTCTAGCGTGTTTTTGCTATAAAAAATACACTATTTCCCTTTAGCCGGGAATTGTTTTTCTTCTCATATCGGGTTTCTTGCAACGGCGGACGCATCTGGGTGTGCCATGGCCTACCCCGAAATTTTGAAAACCTTTTTATATTTAGTTATTTCAGTTAATATTTTATCATACATGGGTAGTGCAAAAATAAAAAGAAAGTCAGGGAATGTGCCCATCTGACCAGTTTTTTTTTCCGTCTGCCAATAGTTTCTTTAGAGCGCGTTTGGTAGCCTCCATGAAATTCCTGCACCACTGCCCCAGTGAGATGAGCCTCTCCTTGCGTGTCGCGAACGGGTCATGGGCCATGAAAGCGGGTCGTTTGGTATCCTGGGCGGCCTTTTCTGCGCCGGAGAGAGAAGCCAGATCCCATCGTATGGTTGCCCGTTTCCAGCCCAACTTGCACGCAGGAAAACATGAATCAACTGTTTGGTTGTTCAAATCACAGTTCCATATCCTTACTACGATTCAAATAGGGTGAGATTACCATACCATAGCATGCTACATACGATCACATACCATAGCATGCTACATACAATCAGACACCATTCAGAAGAACAAGGTCCTCACGATCACCACGATGAGGAAGGCGATGATGTAATCTGTTATATTATGATCCAAATTCATATACTAAAGGGAAGCTATACGGATCGTTGCCACCGCCTATATATACATCTTGTAAGCCGCCGGCTAGGATTTATCAGATTATACGTTTGTAAACACTTCCCGATATAGTGAAGTATTTGCCGGCTGGAGTCCGTGGTTTTTTCCCTTTCTGTGTTGGAAGGGGTTTTCACGTTAAATCGTGTGTCCCCTATGTGTGTTCTTGTTTCGTTCTTCGTTATTTGCTTGTCGCTTTTATAACATAATCTTTGATCCGACTCGGACGTACTTCCGGTGGTGCTCCTTGTAGAGCATATACTTCCTCCGGCGGTAGCTGTGCTAATGGCACCGCCTCATCGATGGCCTGATCTTCCAGGAACTCCTCTTCCAGGAAGTTGAGGTACTCTTGTTGTGCCTCCTCCAATGTTTCATACCCTCGGTAGCTGTTTGTTGGAGTAGCCACTGACCTGGTCTTGACAGACCCTCCATGAGCTGTAGATTCCTCGAACCCGTTCGCGGAACACCACATACCACTAGCATGTCATAAGAAAAACAGGTAAACGATCACAACCATGATTCATAATGGAGCAATAGAACCACACAAGTGTTGACAACAAATGATAAACTAACAGGGGCATGATCATTCCAAAATTGGATTACAAGTTCATCCTACACTACTATGGTGTCATCCTACCACCACAACAAAAGTGGGTGTCATTCTAACACCGCAAGTTCACCATCACCTGAGGGGTTAGTATATACCACCCCATCATAGTTACAAAAGGGGGCCATCAAATGTCTTTGAACCCTTGCCAAAATGTACATCATCAGCATCATCATCATCAAGTTCATCACCTCCATGCATGAATCCTCTAAAGCACCCCCTCAAGGGCACCACTACACCTTGAAGTGGTACTTGGCAAGGTAGTTCCTTAGCCAGAGGGCGCGGTGTGGCTCGATCATGCCCACAAAGCTGCAACCTTGTGCCTTGTGGTTGACGAGGTGCCTTAGGGCCACCATGCGATCATCCTCGGCGAAGCCAAGCATGTCCATGACCGCACTGTACATGTCAGGGTGCATGTACATGGGCATGTTGTCCCTGATGGCATGTGCGACGTCCTTCACAGCAACAGCCATGTTGGTGAAGGCCACTAGCTCGTCGGCGGTGAAGGCACCTCTCTTCCTCTTGCCGGGGGTCTCCTTCTCAGGCGTGTCGACAGCCTTCTCAGGTGGCCCATCGAGATTGATCGTGTCGGACTACTAGATTTCAGCATCCTCGGGTGAAGAAGTAGCTGCAGCCGAGCCCAGGGGCTCACTGGATCCCATGGTGTACTTGCCGATGGCGAGGCCGAAAGAGAAGATGGTATACATCTCGTTGTAGTTGGCAATGGGCACATTCCGGAACTGTGCGTTATTTGGGTGACCCTACGATACGAAGGGACAATGATGTTAGTTCTACTCGTCGCTGATCAAAAGAGTTAGTGAGGTGGACTGAGCGTGCTCACCGCGACATGACCGCAGCAGTGCTCACCCTCAAGGATGACGCATTTGGTATCCTCGCACCACTGAGCCCCGCTTAGATCGCGGAACCTGGTAATGGAGAGCCACCTCTGCCTCCACTTCCTCAGGTGGTTGTACACCTGAGTGGAGCACGCCGAGACACCACAGTGTTCAAATAGGCCCTTCACCATAACAGCCAGATGGGCTTCCTTGAATCCTTTGTCAGTTCTCACTCCGGTCTTGATCAAGCTGCACATCTTCTCCAAGACGAAGCTCGACATGAATGGAAGCCATTTTATGGTGCCAGTCCCTTTATGTGAGGCCTTCAAGGCCTTGTTCGCTTTCCTGCAGTTCTTGTTCTTCTTTGTGGCGTCCAATCTAGCCGCGACCTCTACCGCTACCTGATCCACCAGGTCAGCCACATGCCCATTGACGGACGATAGAGGGGTGACCGCCACCTTGGAGTCATAGACGGGCTGTGAATCGGGAACTTGCGAAGGGATCTGAGAGTCCCCAGCGCAGACGAGCGCCTGACTAAAGTCATCACAGAAGGATTCATACACACATCGTAGTACATATGACGTGAATCTACTTGCAAGCAAAGACATGCCTAAAGTGGACAACACAAACCATACCAATAATCATCCTAAATCAGATAAGCAGTTCATTGCAACTGTGAATAGCACAAACCCTAGCAAGATCATGGTAGGTGAACACATTTAGGACAAACAAGCAACCAGAAATGTCGAACCCTAGAAAGATCATGATAGCTCAACACAATCCGGACTAACCCCTGCTACAAGACCAAATCCTAGCCAAGATCTGATAACGCCTTACCTAGATCTAAACATAACCGCGGTACCGGGATAAGGAATTCCTTAAAGTCATCACCGGAGGTGAAGATGTGCTGCACCAGGAAGTAGATGAAGCCGCCCAAATGTAGTCGCTGCCGCCGAGCGGAGGTTTGTGCGCCTCTTACCTGCTTGCCAACGGGAGGAGGAGCTCGAAATTTGGGGGGGGGGGGGGGGGGGGGGGGGGGGGGAGTGGAGGAGGGGATAGAAATAGGCGATGGACGCGGCGGGAGGTGACGGAATCCTTCCCGCCCCCTTTTCACTTTTCGCCGATGCGCGCTGCAGCTCCTGCCATCTCCATCCTCGTCTCCGTGCGTGCGACGATGATTCGCTTTTGCATCAGCCGAGTTGGAGATTTGCCTGCACCGCTGGAAACTGCCAAACCGGGCATTCCTCCAGGGCCTGGCCCGAGGGTGCTTTGAGAACTGGTTCGTGCAACAACGCCACTCAGCCCGGGCAACCAAACGAGCCGAAAATTGCTTCGGACCGATACGAGCCAAGGGACGCCCATCCTACCAAATGCGCGCTTAGTATCTTTGCAAGACCAATCTAGTCAGACAAATGCCAACGTAGTTTTTTAGCAAACAATTAAACTATTGATTTTATTATGAAGAAATGTATATCGGATCGAACATAGGGAAATAATGGCAAATTGACCAAAGCCGAAGCCAGGATAAATATATGTTGGCTTTCTTTTTTGCAGAGCTACCACATATTTCATTAATAGAAAATCAAGTTACATGAACCAACAAACGTCCAAACTGAAAAACAGACTAGCTGAAAACTTTGCATTCAGAAACCCTAAAAGATAGAAAAATAGAGAACTATCCCCAGGGTTTCCTGTACTCGCTGAAACTAGCAGCCGCCACCAAACTCCAACTCCGCCTAGGCACACGTTTAAGGAGACGCCGAGCCTCCACCATTGCCAGATCCAAAGAAGCATCATCGCCAACGAGGCTTTATGAGTCGATGCCGAGGGATGTCCTCATGCTACCTTTAACCAAGACCCACCACATCGGGGAACAACGAAAGATCCACCACTTCCGGAGGAAAATCCTCACTCCAGAGCATCCACCTCTTCCCGATCTCTAGTGCCATCGTGGACAATGATGAATGCCAGCGACACATCGAGAAACAGATCTCGCCAGATCTGAAAAACGATGAGAATACCAAGATGCCAATCCAAAGAATTGAAAAGAACACGTTGCCATCAACTCCGGGACGTCTCTGTGAAGGTCGCCACCGGTGTGGGAGTAAAGTGGAGGCAGATTTATTCGCCTAGACGCTGCTCCCACCACCAGAATGACGCACAACAACAGACGAGCCCTAACGCTAACTAAGAACGGAAGGACGAGGTACCCCTCCTCCTGCCACCGGAGTGCAAGAAAGGAGAGGAAAGCAACGTTTTGGCCGGTGGAGATAGGAGGAAGATGGGTAGCCGCCGCCTAGGAGAGAGAACAAGTGGACACACGCGTTAAACCGATCAACCTTAATATGCGGCATGGTACAAACCACTTATACACTTCACAACACCCATCTCACGTGTGATGGGAGAACATAAAGTCAACAAGTAAACATACAAAGGGCAAATACATGTATATGAATAAAAAGGGGGCGGGGGGCACCAACAATTTTAGAATAAATTGCAAAAAAAATAGGACTCAAACTCGAGAGCATGGGCTATGATACTATGTCAAGCTTCATGCCAAGCCAACGCAACTAAAAGTTTGAATTAATAGAAAGGGCTAGTACAATCCACTTATACACTTCATAACGAGTCACTAAGAGCACGCAAACATAGCATAGTGAAACATGTTGAATCCTTAGGTTGTAGGTTCGAACAGTCATACCCTTTGGGGTCGCCGATTACATGTTTACATACACGGAAAGAGCCCCCGTGGTGGCGTATACAAGGAGGATACGTATTGGGGTAGAGTACTACTCTATACCCAATACCTATGATACAAGTAACTCTAATAAAACCGTTTTTTTCAAAATCGCTCTCCAATGTCAATCCACGGTGATCGAGAGGCCACCGAAGACAAAGGGAGGCCTTGAAAAGGGATGATAGTCTGGTAGCTAGGGTTTCGTGTCTCGCGAGTCTGTCATGCAACATCTTCTAAGTTCTAAATAGCGCCACTGGACATTGTTCCACAACGGTTGGGAAGATGCTTTACAATATGAAAGTAACGTCAAGCAATTTAGATCCATAAGAATTATCGGTTTTGCTTGCATTTTTTTGAATTGCGGTTGCGCTTTTCTAAGGGGACTGAGACATAAGAAAATTTTGGCCAACTGAGACATAGACAAGCCCAAACATTGTAGGGAAAGAAAAGGCAAACGTTTTGTTCCAAAAGAGAAAACAGGTTGAAAATGATATTTTGTTGCGAAAAGAAAATAATGATTTCAACATATGCAGGAATGGTGAATCAACACCAGCCCTTATTTCAAATGACCACCACTTCCCCAAGTGCAAACACATCAAGCAAGGTGAAAAAATAGGTATGCCGAATGAACTTTTTTTTTAAAAAAAGCAAGGGATCATCCCTTCCGACCTTCGGTACACAAAAGACACCGCAAGTTACGCCAACATGAACAACTTTACACTGTTTTCACCAGATCCCATGAAATAACCTGTAGTAGCTGCTAGCACCACCACCGGCGCCGGAGCTCCAACACCTTACCATTGTCGCCCGTGCGCCCTCTTATTGCCGCTAGCTACTGCTTACTTAAGTAGTACGTGTTCCAACTGCTGCTACAGTGTTATACATCACCACAACCTAGCTATACAACAACAAGAACAATGGTAATCGAGCACAAAACATGCACGCATGGACGACGACGAGCAGTGCTTTGCAGCATGCATGAACGGCCGGCGGCGCCGGCGCGGCGAGAGGCTACCTACCAGATGAAGCTCATCTCAGCGTTGGCGCGTGCGTCGTCGTCGTCGTCGCGGGAGGGGGAGTGGACGTGGCGGCCCTCGTAGGTGGTGATCACCATGCGCGGGTCCTCCGCCAGCCGCTCCACGCGCTTCTTCACCCGGCACTTGTCCTGCGTGCACCGGTAGTAGCTCCTGCACACATTTCCACACAGCAGCAGTTCCCGTCAGCTCAATTTTCAGTTCTGCATGATGTAGTACCGCGAATATTTAGCTGCCAGTGAATATTCAGAGAGCTGTAGACACGTAGGAGGTGCAGTACACTGATGCTGGGAAAAAAAAAATTCTCAATCATAGTGACAACACATCGACATGGAAAGAAAATGATATATTTAGATGATAGAATATTTCCAGGCTACTCAGGTACTGGCATCATTCCCCTCATCTCACCCCAAGAGCAAGAATGGATGGGGGCATAGATTCAGAAAGATGTGGTAATAATTGCAGGCCGGGGTACAAAAAACTTGGGCCCTTTGCAAAGCTCAAATCCACCCTTTCATCATCATCATCATCCTCCCATGGCCCCTTTACCACACAGTGGAGAGATTCCTTCCTCCCACGGCCAGTGAGATCAAAACACGTAAATACCACATAAAATAAGCATTCGAAATCATTTGGCATGCTGTGTATATGAACGATCCTAGAATCGATTGGATGGTTCAGGATTTTTCCAGAGATCGGTGAGTTTTTGGGACAGGATAATGTGTATGTCGTTTCCTAGTTAAGCTATCACAGTTAGCTTAGCAGAAGCTAGGGAGATTCCCTGAAATGAATGAACACATAAGAAAAATGGAAAAGAAGAAGGATGATTGCGAGGATCTGCCAGTTGATTGGAAATGCCATGATGCTACCGTGGTGTGTGAGCCAGAGATCGATCGATCGACCAGAGGGTCGGGTTGGGTCTCTCAGTGGCATCATTGCACGGGGCTAATCAGATTGGACTGGATGCTGTCGATCCGGTGCTAGCTGTGGGTCAATGCTTTCTCACTGCCTCTGCCTGCTATGATCACCACACCACACATGCATACTGATCGATAGGTTTTGATAGATTCATACACGCATATGTATACTACACGTATCCCTTACCAAAAAAAAAATACTACACGTGTCGTATAGAGTTTAGACTATACACACCCAGAGAAGACATATAGACAGGATTAATCTCTGCTAACAAATTATCTTACAGTATGTTAAAAAAACCAAGCGATCCAACAGGGAATCAAATTTCATTATCGGCGAGATAACGAAACCATGTTCAGGTAGCTTACAGGAAACAAAAAAAACAGAAGGGAAAGCGCCGCCCTACTGCTAGCGTTCAACGAACAGTATGTTTTCAGATTACCCGCCTTATTAGCTATTTTTATGACAGAAAATGGCCGGCTTAGTTTGTTTGTTCTGACGTATAGCTGTGTTGCATTCGTCCCACACATATGGCTGAGTGGACGTTAGTGGAACTATTAGATGGTGCGATGAGCATTCCGACCTACTGGTACTTACGACACGACTTCTTCTGACTACACGAACGGCCAGGGGCTCTCTAAGTTGGACGTCATGAATAGAGACTAGTCGATGGAAGAACACAAAGAAGGGAAACAAGGTTATGATCTGATCTGATCTAATCCAGTTGAGACATGTAAACAAAGAACTAGCTTAGAATATGTAGCAAGCGCGACCTAGTAAATTAACAATGGAATAGGAGCATGTTTTGTGTGCCTTGTGTATGAGTAGCTAGCTAGCTAGCTAGATATAACGTGCTAATTAACTTGTGTTGATAAGCATTAGGGTTCAGTTTAGGAGGTGTAGAGAGTTAGAGTAGCGACAACAAGAGGACCAGGCATAACAAAGCCATCTTTGGACCAGCTAGCTTTGCAAACACTTTGCCAAGCTTTTGTGATCCAATGACTGGAACTTTAGAAAAGTTAACTACTGTATAGTAGGAGCGTACAATGATTAATTTGTGAGAATGTTGGCTGTGGTTTGCTGTGAGCCAAAGTGCACAAGCTACGTATAGAGTGAGTTTTTAGTTTCTGCATGTGAGAAGTCTCTCGGCTTTTCATGCAAGTTTCGTCATGTTAAATTTTCATAACATTCACTAAATTATGACAATCCAAACCATAATGACATAAACAATTCAATTACATTAAATGTGACAAAATCCTGTTTTATCGGACAATTTATACCAACATTCGTGGAATACACTTCAATCAATATAATAAGATGCCACTGGCCTTATTTGTATTAAGAATAAAATTTATTCAGCACTCGTTATATCGAAATTGTATTCGACACAATTTTTTACATTTATTAGTTCTCTAGAAAAAATGAAGTTATGTTATACTCCCTCCATTCCATTCAAATTTGAATTAAAACCATGACAAAAAATATGAATGGAGGGAGTATTTATACTTTATCCATATGTAACCCTTGATATATAGTGATCTTTTTGCTGCGAGATCAAGCAAAAAAATGTAGTTTCCATAAACACTAGAGAAGAATAATAAACAATACTCATATACTCCTTCAATTCCGAATTAGTTGAAAAAATATTTTTCAAAATGAGAGAACCTACAAACTGAAACGCGCCTAGCTATATGTGTATCTAGACCAAATTTGACCTAAGGTGCGATAACTACTACAACTTGGAACACATGGAGAGTAGCTTAAAAATATACTCCCACCATTGAGATGCATGCTAAGCTTAACACTAGTAGGAAAACCCTTATAGGCGATGCTTAGTTCTGTGGCGCACCGTTTAAAATGCGCCACAGAAAGTTATTTTGTGGCGCACCAGACACGGTGCGCCACAGAAATAGCTTAATTTTGTGGCGCACCAGGGATCCATGCGCCACAGAAATTTGGTGGGGCCAGCCCAAATCATTGGTTTCACTATTTCTGTGGCGCACAGGATCACGTGCGCCACAGAAATAAGACATTCTGTGGCGCACTGGCCTGGTGCGCCACTGAATTAAGACTTTCTGTGGCGCATTGTTCCTGGTGCGCCACTGAACTAAGACTTTCTGTGGCGCACGTGGGATGGTGCGCCACGAAAGCCTTATTTCGTGGCGCACATGAGTTCCATGCAACTCCACCCCCCCCCCCCGCGTGGATCGCCTTTTTAACCTCTGTAAAAAATAAAAAAAATAGATAAAAATTTCAAAAAATAAATCCCTTCAAGATGCCTATGTATTATGTCATCTTTTACCACTGAGAATTAACAAACAATAATTTCGACTTTTTTTGCAAAATTGCGTGGGAAAATCATCAAACTGGATTTCCGGTTGCGTACGAACTCGAAAAAAACGCATAATATATCAAAATGTTCCCACGAAAAATCTACATCCGAATTCACCAGGGCTTGCCCGGTTGGACAATTTTTAGAATCTCAAAATTCCAAAAGAGTAAAAAGTTACGGGCAGTTAAAGATTTTTTGCTGCAAAATAGAAAAAAAGAAAAAAAATTTCTGTGGCGCACCAAGTGCACGTGCGCCACAGAATTAACGTCCAAATTTGAAATTTCTGGCGCCCACTTCTCCTTCTCCTCCATTTCTCCCTTTCTCCACTTCTCCCCTTCTCCACTTCTCCTCTTCTCCTCCTCTCCTCCTCTCTTCCTCTTCTCCACTTCTGCACTTCTCCCCTTCTCCTCCTCTCCTCTTCTCTTCCTCTCCTCCACTTCTCCACTTCTCCTCTCTCCTCTCCTACTCCGGCGACCAACAACTCCGGCGACCAACAACTCCGGCGAACTACTCCGGCGAACTACTCCGGCGAACTACTACAGCGACCACGACCAACACCTCCTCCGGCGACCACCTCCTCCTCTACCACCACCACCACCACCACCACCACCACCACCTCCTCCTCCTCCTCCTCCTCCTCCGGCGACCACCTCCTCCTCTACCACCACCACCACCACCACCACCACCACCACCTCCTCCTCCTCCTCCTCCTCCTCCTCCTCCTCCTCCTCCTCCTCTACCACCACCACCACCACCACCACCACCACCTCCACCTCCACCTCCTCCTATTCCACCACCACCACCACCTCCTCCGGCCGGCCTCATCCTCCACCCACCCACCCCACCCACCTCCGGCGACCTTCCAGAAAAATTTTAAAAAAAATTCGGCGGCCCCAGATCTAGATCTAGATCTAGATCTGGCCGCCACTCTTTTTGAAATTTTAAAAAAATTCTGTGGCGCACCGGCGGTGGTGCGCCACGGAAATAAGACTTCTGTTTACGTGGCGCACCACCGTCCGGTGCGCCACAGAAATAAGCTTTCTGTGGCGCATTGGCTGGTGCGCCACAGAATCCTTATTTTTGTGGCGAGAATTCTGTGGCGCACCACCCATGCGCCACAGAATGTGTTTTTGGTGCGCCACTGATGAGGCTTTTCCTACTAGTGTAAATGGTAAAAGTTAGCGAATATGGTGAATCTTCTTCTTTATATGTGAAATCCTACAACTTGCTTGTCTAGACACCCTAGAGTTTGTATCTTCATGCAAACAAGGAAGCATGTCGAAGAAACTGAACGTGAATTCACTAACTCATCAAAGCCTTCAGTTCACAACTGAGGATTATTTAGTGGGTAAAAAGGATTCGTAAATAGGATGATAGGACATTCAGAACATTTGTATCCAATGATCTCGAATCAAGCATCGAATAGATATCAGATTACCCAAAACTAATTAGCTTAAGTTCCTAGTTTGGTGTCAATGATCAAATTAACATAGTGCCAGTTAATTAGTTATTATTGCATTATGATGAGCATATCGAAAGACGATCTCGTCAATATCTTCATGCTCTGTATGTTCAATCGCCTATATGCGTGAACAAGCGTGAGTGGGCATGATTAATCAACAACGAAAACTGTGCACAATGATACATGAAGAAAGCTACTTCTTAACCTCGTCTACATTAGGCTAACCCTAGCAAGGGGCTTATCTCTCCCTAGCAGAAAGAGTAAAAAAGTGGAGGCGAAGGTATTTTTATGAATCTAGAGGCCATAGTATTTCACCTTCAGTTCCTTAGAATTTCATCTCGTGCTAGTGCCCTTTGATGTAACACTGACAATATGGAATAACCATAAACTGAATCTTTCAATAAGCAGTTTAAAAAGGTGCTCATTGCAAATGTTTGGAAATTATAGGTGTTTCCAAGTTATAAGAACAGCCAAGAACTGTACTTCTTAAGAACATTTCTGGCTTATACATAAAATGGTCTGGTACTAAACATGCATGTGTATGCTTGAAATAATACACTGTTAGCGAATTGAAATCTAAATCCATACTGATTATATACGGCAGTAACCAAGACACTAAGCAGATGTATTTCCTTATTAACTAGTAATTAACCGTAGTTTTTCTTAGAAAATATAGCCATAGGTAATCAAGTTGTGACTTGTGATGAGTTTATCTCACCATTCACCAAATTGGACAAGGTATATATATAGCAAGGGAATTACCAATCGCGCGCCTGATCATAAAATCGTACACACACATACATATATATAGCGTCGTATATATGCATCACGTACGTACCGTGGGTGCTGCGTGTTCTTGACGACCTTCTGGCCGTACTTGCGCCACTTGTAGCCGTCGTCGAGCACATCGACGTCGCTCATCGTCTTGAAGCAGAACCTCGGCTCCCTCACCTTCCGCCGCGCCTTCGCCCCTGCCGATTTCTTCATCCTCACCGCACCGACCCCCATCCCCGCCGCTGCCAGCGACCCATGCAACCGGCCACCGGCTCCACTTCCTCCCGACGCCAAGCCGCCCACCATCGGGCCCTTTCCAGCCTGCCTTTCTAGCTCGCCTTCCTCGCAAGACCTAATTAGCAAAGGAGAAGCAAGACATGTCACAAGTCACAACTCAGGCATCACACATGTAGCTAGAGAGAGAGAAGAGAGTGAGGGAGATCAGTAAATTACCATGGATGTGGAGGGGATGATCTCGGAGGATGGAGAGCTCCGGGCGGTGCATGGGGGCGATACATGGTGGGAGCGGCGGGGATTGTGGAGATGGAGGTGGTGGTTGGGTGGTCTAGGACGAGGGGGCTGAAACCTAGGAGGGCATGGTGGTTGGAGAGAGCACCACCGCTGGAAGGAGGATCGGAGGGTTGGAAGCAGAAGCTTATGGCGGCCGGGGTGGAGTCGGCTACCATGCCGCCGCCGGCCGTGCAGGGTGCTTGCCCGTGGGCCATCGCCATCGCCGCCCTCCCTGGTGATGGGAACATCGGTCTCTCCATCTGTGCCCCTCTCTCTCTCTCTAGCTCTAGTTTTCCCAAGTGTTTGCTTGTGTTGTGGTGATGTGTGATTGTGTGGCCGTGTAGGAAGTTTGGAGGGACCGAGGAATAAGTTGGTGAAAGCTCTGTCAAGAGAGTTTATCATCTTATCCCAACTCCCAATCACCATTTTTCTACCGCAGTTAACATCATGTCAAATTATATATGGTCTGTCACGGTTAATTCGTGCGCAACCCAATGGTTTTTTGATGAATGGCGTCAATTTTTTTTAAAGGAAATTTTCCATCCCACCGTTAGTTTAGGAAAATCGGAAGGATCACGGCAGGTCGCGCGTGGATCAGATTCCTCAGGTTCCCGCGAGAAGAATTCCGTTTGTTTTATGGTAATTAGTTTTGGCTACATCTAATTTTTTTAAGATTTGGCTAGGCATTTAGCGCCAGTAAAAATAGAAAAACATTATCGATGATAAAAACAAAAATAAACCACAAGGTTAAGCTCAGTTGATTGGGACTTAAACAAAATTTACACGGTGTCTAAGTAGCAATTCCATTATGTTTACACGTGCTTTCAACTACACCAATTATACGGATTGTTTCGTTTGGGACATAATCTCTCTCTATGCATATATGTTGCCATAATTTACCTAAATATATTTTTATAGAAATCTCTTATGTGGACTAAATGGTTGAGTCGACTGAGAATTCAAATATGTACTTGAAAATGTGATTAAAACACGTGAAAAAATGCAGTCGAAACACTTGTCCAACATTCACGGTCTTTTGGAACAGCAAAAACAATCGAAATGATGTCAACCGTACGGCTTACTCTTTCTTATTATGGTGTAAATGTGCACTACTCGCTACCAATAATCCTAGATCTACAGACGGTTTGGCTTAAGACTACTCACAATGGGAGTATGATAGGTAGTATCATGCATCTCATGCATGGAAAACGCTGATGTGGTAGTGCAATTAAAGATGAGGGAGATGATTGTAGTATCATATCACGTCGTACTAGAAAATTTAATGTTACATTTTATATATAAGAAAAACCAAATCTGAACTGGGGTGTAGATGCTCCTGATTTAATAAAAAAATCAAAACAAATAGTAAAATAATTTTAAAAAATCTAATATTTTTGGACAATGAACATGAACAAGTGTTCTAACTGCACACCAAAAATTTCCGAGAAAAGACATCTATAGTGGTTTGTGCAAAAAAGCTAAAATACGGTGCTGTTTAGAACGTCTAGATTTGTTTCTTACATCACTTCAATTTGTCTTTTTTGCACAGATCACTACGTAAGTCTTTTTCTGGAGATTTTTGGTGTAAAGTTAGAACAAGTGTTCATGTTCATTTTCCAAAAAATTCAGATTTTTTAAATTTTTTTTGCTATTTGTTTCGAATTTTTTATTAAATCAAGAGCATCTACACCTGGGTTCAGAAATGCCTTGTCCTTATATATAGATTTACATTGAGATTCTATAAATCAATTAATATAAGAGGACAATGATACAAATACATGAATACAAGCATTGTAGACATAGTAACATATAGTAGTATCATACGCATGATACTTTTATATAACACTATGCATTGTGACTGGTCTAAGAACATTAGTACAGACTGACGTGCAATCAATTGGTTGGCTGAGCTTTGATTCGCCGGCCCCCTTGAACCAGGGCCACATTCTGATGTCACACGCTGCATGCTGATTTCCGTAAGAAAATTATGTAACAGTTTTTCTTTTTGTAGCATTACTGATTCGCTAGGGTAGCAAACCGTCAAATTATATCATTTTTTTGTAAAAATTATACTGATCTATTAATAATCATCAATTGTAGTACAAATAGACCCAAAAGTAATGAAAAATACAAGTAGGTCTTCGGACCACCTAGCGACAACTGCAGACACTGACACGAGCCGAAGGCGCACCGCCATCCTCACCCCTCCACCACAGAGCCAGGCAAAGCTTGTCATATTAAAACTTGCTGTAGTAGATAAATGGGAAGTCGTCGTGCTAAGTCCTCAAAAGACCGGCGCACCAGAGCGGCAACCGTCGTCAAAGATGACAACCATAGATCGGAAGAGACTAACCTAAAACCATAGTAACGAAAGCATTACTGATTTCGCTAGGATCGCAAACCGTCAAATTATGTCATATTTTAACAACTAATCCTTTTTGCGACTAATCTGAATTAGAGTTCTCCCACACTTGGCCATGTTCTACACGGCCGGGAGTCCCATTTATCTCATGTGCTACTTTGTTGCGTGTACGCAGCCTGAGCCAGGGAAGAGGAGAAAACATGACACCCGTATCCCAAATAGATTCACGGGTCAAATCTCTTTGAAACGCATCACCTCTCGACCCGGGCCGGCCGGCCATCATCGACCGGTGGTGCAACCTTTGGACCCAAAGCTCTCTGTCTGGGTCTGCTTGGCGATCCCAAACAACTCTACATTTCCCCTTTCGTGTCCGAAAAGCTCACCCTGCCAGCTACTCTCGATCCTCAGCTTGGCAATCGATGGCAAAGTTTCTGATGACCTGATGCAAAAGGCCGGCTCCCCTTTTGTAAAGCCACCAAACATTATTCTCGCTCTTTTGGACTCATGTGATTCACATCTTTCTTGTACTCTCAATGCATTCCGGCAGCATCGTATGTACATGTATCTTAGTTGCACTTGCACAATACACATTTACAAAAAACATATAGGGCCCTATTTGGATTTTAGACAGCATACATGAATTGTCCGAGAAAGAAGACGCTTCGTGTGACATGGCACTCTTGTTCCTGTAGACTGTCCACCTCAGCTGCATCTAAAAGTGTGTCACTTTGGTAAAAAAAAAAGTGTCGTGGCAGCTTAACTAATGAGAAAAATGATAGATAACGTCTGAATTTATTTACATCTACCATTTATTAATCTAGATACGACTTTCGTTGATAAGACATGTGAATACTTCTCGCAGGTTCCTATACTTCTCGCAGGTTTAATAAATCTTCTATATAGTAGTTCCTCCAACACAAAATACTTCTCGCAGGTTTAATAAATCTAGACACATTTTAGCTATATTTTGGCTAACTCTGAGAATAATTTAGGGTCGGCGGGAGTACTAAAATACAACAGAAAATACGAGACACACTAGAAGAGTAAGCACATGTTCAATACATGTGATTCAACTTAGATAAAATGTAAGATACATGAATACTCAATAATGGAGGGCTATGCATATGAAAAATGCAGTATGCAAGAAGAGAGGATGATCATATCCAGACGACGACCAGACATGTGTGCATGTGCACACTACGCACGCATGCATGCTTTGATCGATCACTCGATCGTCTCATCTCCATCCACACGAGCGAGCGCACCTTTTTCACAGTGCTCGCACGATGGAGCCATCATGGCCGCCTAGCTAGCTCCGTATACTTCCCTCTGCCTTTGCCACTCCGCTGCTCATCATGAGCGACCCATACCATAGCAATATATTCCCGCACCGCTCCACAACAACAAGGCCATACATGCATGCTGTCTTTTATACATGGATGATGTATATGTACAGTGACCAAGTTTACAACACGCGGCTTTTATGCAACGCAAGATTTTGTTTTTGTATCATACACCCTAGAAGGTGTATCGTATATTATAGAAGAAGGGGCCAAGCGACCAAGTCTACAACACCGCATTCACGGCTTTTCTTGCTGCCACGGGAGTAGCAGGTTAGCAGATTCTTGAAAAGCCAAAGGACTACTCGCCAATGACACACCACTCCGGTGTCGACAGAGGAAAACCGAACACCTCACAGAGTTGAAAGGTAGAATAAGAAGCATGTCCTCGAATCCTCCTTCGGTTTTCCTCTGTCGACACCGGAGGCTCCTCGAATCCTCCTTTCGGGATTTGCATGTCCTAGTCCGAACCATTGGTTCGATCAGAAGAAGAAAGGCAACGGAATTGAAAGGTAGAGTAAGAAGCATCGCCAAGAAGAGTGGTTGAGGGAGTCTTCCCCAACCCAATGGTCTTCTTTTTTCACTTCCTTTACTCCAATGGATGCCACTGGACGTGCCATAGCCATAGACCAAGGATTATCCCACATTTTTTTTGGATCTTGGAATTGAATGAAGCAAGAGAAAGATCAAGCCGAAGGCTAGGGTCAAAGAAGCCACACATAAGCTTCTTCTCACGTTGTCAATCGGTGGAACCAACCGTTCTCATTACGGCTTTCTTTAATAATATTTCAAATTGTCTTTTTCAGAGCCTTCTAGACGCATTGACAAGTGCAGCTAAGGGCGTCGCTTGCTTGATAAGTACCGTTGAGGAGGTCTCCTACCACAATAAATCAGTTCAAATGGTGAAGTGAGACATAAACCGATGGAGTGGATGGGGATATGTCTATAGATAGATTCAAGTAACATATTCTCCCATTCCTCCGCAGCGCAGCATTGGAAGCCACTTGGAATAGCCTTAGGGATATTAAGTTACATGCAGGCCTACTTAACTAACTATGATACTCTATCTAGATGACTCTTGAATAGCTTATTTGTGCTCCCTAACTTATGTTGCATTGTAGATGGGGGTTGTGGGTAGTCTCATGCATGGACGGTGCAGGCCGCAAAAACCATTTTTGTCACCTATAAGGGTATCTGATTCTTGTGTGGCTGAATTCAGAGCTTCTAATCTAACCAACTTTAGCTACCTTGTAGATCGTTCAATGAACTTTTAGTTTGATTGATTTTACTATTTTTTTGCTTCGTTCACAAATATCTCATGTATCAGTAGCCCATTACTGCCTTACTCCGTTCTCTTGTAAATGAAGGTGTTGAGTACCATTTTTCAGCACACAACACATACAAGTTAGAACAGTTGGTGAATGTATATACACTAGTAAAGCCTCCTCTCTTAAGTATGGCATGATCCACTAAAATTGTTTTTTTCTTTGTCCCACTCTCTCAAACATCCAGGCAGCATGTATGTTTTCAAATCCTTGTGTTTGCTTGCTCTAAAGAATGTGAGCAGACAAGAGTTGTGTCGTCCGATTCTGCATTACGATTCCTTGGCTACCCTCTCTTCTCTGCCTAACACTTCTTTAGTGCTAGTAGACATACCAAGTCATGGAACAAGCGAGTATTCCATCATTCCACTGAAGCGAGCATTAGAAAGGCCTCATGCATCGTGGTAATCATCTGTATCGACATGCATGCACGCAAGTGACCTTTGATTTTTTTGAGAAAGGAAAAATGTATTAATACCGTGAAGATAGAAATTACATCCAGCCTCTCCAACGATGCAATACCCTAATGGAAGTACAAATGCACACACTAAAAAAATGAAGAAGCTAAAAAAATAAAAGTTCCGTTATAGTATTTCAGTCCTTACAGGAGCATCACAAACACCCCCAAGACAACACCTAAAATCTAAATTCTCCATAAGCGATGCTCCTGAGGAGGAAACAATGCATAAGAGTCGTTGTTGCCTGATCATAGATCTTATGTTCTCACCCTGAAGAAAAGTTCCCGCTCTCAAAACAATCCCTTCAGCAATTCCATTGCTAGGCACAACCAGTTGATGTTAGACCTTGGATTTTCACCATTAAAGGTAAGACGTTGAACTTCACTTGTGTTGTCACCCCCACTTGCATAGCGCTGCCACGAAATCAGAAACACCAAGAAAGTTCTTCATCCCGCAAAGACTCGAACCACCATTACTAGTCCTCAGTGTTGGTTGAAACGATGGCCCCTGTTGAGGGGATCGGTTGCATGTTTATAGGATGATGGAAAAGCCCCATCAGTGGCATTACAAGGAGTATTAACCGGTGGTTTATATTGTACCATAACGGCTAATACAGAAAAAGGAAAGTACAATGTTTTTGTCTAACACATAGAAGGAAGCTACAACGATATTGTCTAACCCCCCCCCCCCCTTAATCTAAGCCTTGGAAGAAATGTAAAGGTTGAGATTACGCTTGAATTCCAAAAATTCCTTGATTGGTAATGCCTTGGTGAAGCCGTCAGCGATTTGATCTTTGGTAGAGATGTGTCGAATGGCAAGGAGCTTCTTGGCAACCCGTTCGCGAACAAAATGAAAATCAATTTCGATATGTTTTGGCACCAAGGTTGACACACCATAAACATGGCTTTTCTCTGAGAATAATACCGAGTTCTTTTAGCAGTGCTTCGACCCAGATGAGTTCGGCTCTGGCATTGGCAAGAGCTTTGTATTCTGCTTCGGTGCTTGAGCGAGACACGGTGGCCTGTTTGCGAGCACTCCAGGATATTAAATTGAGGCCAAAGAAGATGGCAAAGCCTCCAGTAGAGCGCCTATCATCAAGACAACCGGCCCAGTCTGCATCTGAAAAGGCACTAAGAAGAGTCGAGTGAGATTTTTGAAAAGTAAGACCAACATTGATTGTACCTTGCACGTATCGCAGAATCCGCTTTGCGGCTGTCCAATGGGCCGTGGTTGGAGCATGAAGATATTGACAAATTTTATTGATGGCGAAAGATATGTCGGGACGTGTTAGAGTGAGATATTGAAGACCTCCTACAATGCTCATGTACTGAGAACTATCAGTAGTGCCAAGAGGAGTGCCATATGTTAAGGATAGTTTTTCCGAACTGGAGAGCGGAGTAGGAGAAGATGTGCAGCGAGACATTCCTACACGTGCAAGCAAGTCATTGGCATACTTTTCTTGAGTCAATATAAGTCCATTTTGCGTCTTCTTGACTTCGATGCCCAGGAAAAAATTCAAGTCACCAAGATCCTTGAGGGCAAAAGCCGTGCCCAAATCATGAAGAAGAGCCGAAATAGCTTTATCTGAAGAGCTAGTCACAATAATATCATCAACATAAATCAACATGAATATGGTGATACCTGAGTTGTGATATATGAAGAGAGAGGTGTCCGCTTTGGAGGGGGCGAAACCCAGGGAGAGGAGTTTGGAGCTTAATTTTGAGTACCATGCATGAGGAGCTTGTTTGAGGCCATAGAGAGCTTTATCTAATTTACAGAGATGATGCAGAGCATGAGGAACTTCAAACTCAGGTGATTGTTTCATATAGACTTCCTCTTCCAGAACGCCATGTAAGAACACGTTCTTGATGTCGAGTTGGCGGAGACTCCAACCACAAGAGACATAAATAGCCAGGACGAGCCGAATGGGGGCGGCTTTAACAACAGGGCTGAAAGTGTCTTAATAATCAATGCCATAACGTTGCTTGAAGCCTTTTGCAACTAATCTTGCCTTGTACCTGTCAATAGTTCCATCAACATTTTTTTAATACGAAAAACCCACTTACAGTCAATGATGTTCTTGGTGGAGGTGGGGGGAACAAGATGCCAAGTTTTGTTCTGAATGAGCGCATTGTACTCTTCTTGCATAGCTTCTTTCCACTTCTTATCACCCAATGCTTCAGATAATTTGGTTGGTTCACCTATAGATGTCAACATGCCATAGCGTATAGTGCTGTTAGTATAAATTTTTGGATGGCGGATACGTTTTTGGAGTCGTTTTCGGCCTTCGGGTGGAGGTGGCGGTGCAGGTGGTGAAGTAGATGGCACCGATGCAGAAGATCCAGAGGATCCAGGGTCATGTGCATGCAGATCTGCCACAGCAGATCCGGTAGCTGATGGTGTGGCGGAGTCGGAGGCAGCAGTTGGCGTAGAAGATCCGGAGGAGGGGTCCCCGACTGTCCCTGCAGAGGGTGACGTGGCGACGCGGGAGTGGGGCGATACTGGTTGGCCCACCGGGAAAAGCTGACGCGTGATAACCCACAAGTATAGTGGATCGCAACTGTTTTCGAGGGAAGTAAAACTCAAATTTATTGATTCGACACAAGGGGAGACGAAGAATACTTATAAGCCTTAACAACTGAGTTGTCAATTCAGCTGCACCTAGAAAAGCACTAGTAACAGGGGTGATGTGAAAGCAGCAGTAATATGAGAGCAATAGTAACGGTAACACGACAGCGATAATGATAACACAGAAGCAATGGCACCAGAAAATAGTTGATACTACTTCTAATGACATATAGGACCGAGTGAGTATTTGATGATGAAAGATGGACCCAGCTATCTACACTAGTGGTAACTCTCCAAACAAGTGACAAGTGTTGGGTGAACAAATTACAGTTGGGCAATTGATAGGATTGAAATAGCATTAAGACAGAACATCAAGTCTATTAATCATGTAGGCATGTTTTCCATATATAGTCATACGTGCTCGCAATGAGAAACTTGCATAACATCTTTTGTCCTACCAGCCGGTGGCAGCCGGGCCTCAAGGGAATCTATCGGTAATTAAGGTACTCCTTTTAATAGAGCACCGGAGCAAAGCATTAACACTTGGTGAAAACATGTGATCCTCATATCTAAGCCTTCCCCTCCAGTTATCCCGATTCTTCGTCACTTTGGGGCCTCGGGTTCCGGACATAGACATGTGCAAACAACTTGTAGATACTATCTAAGCAATAATTATAGATCTCAAATCTAAGATCATGCCACTCGTGCACTAGTGACAAACATTAAACACAACAAAATTGCAGCAACAATAACTTCACAAACTTTATAGATAGACTGATCATAATGTAACAATTCATCGGATCCCAACAAACACAACATCGATTACATCAGATGGATCTCAATCATGTAAGGCAGCTCATGAGATCATTGTATTGAAGTACATGGGAGAGAGAGTACCAACTAGCTACTGCTAGAACCCGTAGTCCATGGGGGAACTACTCACGGAGCATGATGGAGGCGGTGGCGCCGATGGAGAAGACTTCCGGGGGCACTTCCCCGTCCCGGCGGCGTGCCGGAACAGAGATTCTGTCCCCCGAAACGGAGTTTCGCGATGGCGGCGGCGCCCCTGGAGTCTTTCTGGAGTATGATTGATTCCTTTAGGGTTTTCGCGTCGCGAGGAATATATAGGCGAAAGGGCGGCGTTGGAGCGGTCCCGAGGGGCCCACCCCATAGCTGGGCGCGCCCCCCTCTTGGTCGCGCCGCCAGGTGGTGTGGGGCCCCCTTGCCCCTCTCCGTCTCTCCTTCGGTGTTCTGGGTCCGTCTCGGTAAAATAGGAGGTTTGGCTTTTGTTTCGTCGAATTCCGAGAATATTGCCCGAACAGCTTTTCTGGAACCAAAAACAGCAGAAAACAGGAACTGGCGCTTTGGCATCTCGTTAATAGGTTAGTGCCGGAAAATGCATAAAATCATTATAAAGTGTGAGCAAAACATGTAGGTATTGTCATAAAACTAGCATGGAACATCAGAAATTATAGATACGTTGGAGACGTATCAAGCATCCCCAAGCTTAGTTCCTACTTGCCCCCGAGTAGGTAAACGATAAAAAGAATAATTTCTGAAGTGACATGCTACTAACATAATCTTGATCATACTATTGTAAAGCATATGAGATGAATGAAGTGACTCAAGGCAATGATCTATAGTTTGCTAACAAATAGATAACATATAGCAAAAACTTTTCATGAATAGTACTTTCAAGACAAGCATCAAAAAGTCTTGCATAAGAGTTAACTCATAAAGCAATAAATTCTTAATAAGAGGTTTTGAAACAACACAAAGGAAGATTTAAGTTTCAGCAATTGCTTTCAACTTTCAACATGCATATCTCATGGATAATTGTCAACACAAAGTAAAATAATAAGTGCAATAAGCAATCATGTAAGAATCAATGCACAGTTGACACAAGTGTTTGCTTCTAAGATGGAAAGAAGTAGGTAAACTGACTCAACATAAAGTAAAAGAAAGGCCCTTCACAGAGAGAAGCAGGATTAAATCATGTGCTAGAGCTTTTTAAGTTTTAAAATCATATAGAGAGCATACAAATAAAGTTTTGAGAGGTGTTTGTTGTTGTCAACGAATGGTAGTGAGCACTCTAACCCCCTTGTCAAACAGACTTTCAAAGAGCGGCTCCCATGAAGGACGTTATCTCTACCAGCAAGGTAGATCATCCCTCTTCTCTTTTGTTTACACATGTATTTTAGTTTTATTTATAGATGACACTCCTCCCAACCATTTGCTTCCACAAGCCATGGCTAACCGAATCCTCGGGTGCCTTCCAACATTTCACATACCATGAAGGAGTGTCTATTTGCAAAATTAAGTTGCTTACTGATGAATCAGGGCAAAACATGTGAAGAGAATTATTAGTGAAGGTTAATTAATTGGGGCTGGGAACCCCGTTGCCAGCTCTTTTTGTAAAATTATTGGATAAGCGGATGAGCCACTAGTCCATTGGTGAAAGCTGCCCAACAAGATTGAAAGATAAAACACCACATACTTCCTCATGAGCTATAAAACATTGACACAAATAAGTAGTAATAAAGTTTGGAATTGTTTAAAGGTAGCACATGAAGTATTTACTTGAAATGGCAGAAAAATACCACATAATAGGTAGATATGGTGGACACAAATGGCATAAGTTTTGGCTCAAGGTTTTGGATGCACGAGAAGCATTCCCTCTCAGTACAAGGCTTTGGCTAGCAAGATTGTTTGAAGCAAACACAAGTATGAACCGGTACAACAAAAATTACATAAGAACATATTGCAAGCATTATAAGACTCTACACTGTCTTCCTTGTTGCTCAAACACTTTTACCAGAAAATATCTAGAGCTTAGAGAGACCAATCATGCAAACCAAATTTTAACAAGCTCTACGGTAGTTCTCCACTAATAGGTTTAAACTACATGATGCAAGAGCTTAAACATGATCTACTTGAGAGCTCAAAACAATTGCCAAGTATCAAATTATTCAAGACAATATAAAGCATTTTCTGTTTCCACCCAAATATCAATAAGTGCTGCGGCTTTCAGCTTTCGCCATGAATATTAAAGTAAATTAAGAACACAAGTGTTCAAATGAAAAAGCGGAGCGTGTCTCTCTCCCACACAAGGATTTCTAGGATCCGAATTTATTCAAACGCAAACAAAAATAAAAACACACAGACGCTCCAAGTAAAGCACATAAGATGTGACGGAATAAAAATATAGTTTCACTAGAGGTGACCTGATAAGTTGTTGATGAAGAATGGGATGCCTTCGGCATCCCCAAGCTTAGACGCTTGAGTCTTCTTGAAATATGCTTGGGTGAACCACGGGGGCATCCCCAAGCTTAGGCTCTTCACTCTTCTTGATCACATTATATCACCCTTCTCTCTTGACCCTTGAAAACTTCTGCCACACCAAACTTCTCATAAACTTCATTAGAGGGGTTAGTACTCAAAAAAACTTTAATCCACTTTAGTCCTGTAGTGACACATTGCAAGAACTCAATAAAACATTAGCTATAGCTCTCCACGTCTAGAAAGCCTTACTTAAAGTCCACAAGAGACAATGCAAAAAACAGAGACAGAATCTGTCAAAACAGAACAGCCAGTAAACACGAATTTTTTAGAGGTACTTTCGTTGCTCAAATCAGAAAACTCAAAACTAATGAAAGTTGCGTACATATCTGAGGAACACGCATGAAATTTTGCAGAATTTTTAGAGTCTCCTACAGAGAGATCTACTCAAATTCGTGACAGCTAAAAATCTGTTTCTGCGCAGAAATCCAAATCTAGTATCAACTTTATATTAGAGACTTTACTTGGCACAAGAATGTAATAAACATGATAAGGAGAGGTTGCTACAGTAGTAACAACTTCCAAGACACAACAAAACAGTGGCAAAATAAAAACATGGGTTATCTCCCAAGAAGTGCTTTCTTCATAGTCATTAAGATGGGCTCAGTAGATTTTAATGATGCTCACATGGAAAATAGAAAATGAAGCAAAAGGAGCATCAAGAAGCAAATTCAAAACACATTTAAGTCTAACCCACTTTCTATGCATAGGAATCTTGTACACAAATAAATTCATGAAGAACAAAGTGACAAGCATAGGAACATAAAACAAGAGTAACTTCAAAAGTTTCAGCATATAGAGAGGTATTTTAGTACCATGCAAATTTCTACAACCATATTTTCCTCTCTCATAATAATTTTTAGTAGCTTCATGAATAAACTCAACAATATAACTATCACATAAAACATGCTTTTCGTGATCTACAACCACATAATTTTTATCAAGCCCAAAAATAATGGGATTAAAACTTTCAAACCCACTTTTATCAATAATATAACAAGATGATTGATCAATCTCAAAAGATATGGGACTCCTAGATAAAGTCAAGATCTCTCCAATCCCATTTTCATTAGTAGTACAATTAATATTATCAAGTAACATAGGACCATCATCTAAAGATTTATCATAAACATTTGCCAATGCAAGCAAAACTCTTTAGTACCATGCATTTCGACATCAGGCACAAACAAAGCATTATCATAAGATTTATCAAAATAGCATGGATTATCATAGATAACAGTAGCATAATTATTCTCACAAGTTTTACTCATAGGGAATATTTCAAGAGAATCCACAGGAACATAACATTCATCCTCCTTTGGTAAGCATGGAGGACAATCAAATAGTGTAAGAGATAAAGAGTTACTCTCATTAGAAGGTTGGCATGGGTAGCTAATCCATTCTTCCTCCTTTTGTTCATCACTCTCCTCTTCTTTTTCATCCAATGAGCTTTCAGGTTCATCAATTTCTTCTTTCACAGGTTCCTGCAAATTGTGAGTGCATTCCTGTGCATGAATGAGTCTCTCTTTATAATCAATGATATAAGAATTATTGTTGTAATGTTCTATGCAAAAGTCAACGATAGAAGAGACATAATCTTTAAGGTCCTTACAAGCAACACAGGTTTCATAATTTTTAGACATGAAGGATTCTATTTCAGAAGCTCCCATAAATAAAACAAATTGTTCTACTTCTTCGAACCCAAGATGAATATAGTTATTCCAATTATAGTTCATAATTAAAACTTCCTCACTAAAGCCACATTGAAATTTAAGATGTTTAGTATCCTCTTTAGAGCAACAATTTATATCATGGCGTTTAAGCAAGATTTTAGCAATTGTATTCAATTTTTCTATCACAACACTCATGACTTTACCCTTTCTTGATTCTCTATAATTCATATATAATTCAATAAGCTCCAAATAGGTTGTGGGTTCTTCCGTAACAATATTTTTTAATTTTTCGGTTTTTCAAAATTTTATGGATTTTCGGGTATATAGGAAAAATAAAACAAGACAAAAACAAACTAGACAAAAGTAAACTAAGCAAAATAATACTAGACAGAAATAAACTAAGCACAAATAAACTAGACAAAAGTAAACTAAGCAAAACAAAATAAAATAAAATAGAGAGAGAGGTGGAGTGTACTCCCCAGGTGAACTTATGAGTAGAGCTATGCCTCCCCGGCAACGGCGCCAGAAAATAGTCTTGATAACCCACAAGTATAGGGGATCGCAATAGTCTTCGAGGGAAGTAAAACCCAAATTTATTGATTCGACACAAGAGGAGACGAAGAATACTTATAAGCCTTAACAACTGAGTTGTCAATTCAGCTGCACCTGGAAAAGCACTAGTAACAGGGGTGATGTGAAAGCAGCAGTAATATGAGAGCAATAGTAACAGTAACACAACAGCAATAACAGTAACACATAAGCAATGGCACCAGAAAATAGTTGATACTACTTCTAATGACATATAGGACCGAGTGAGTATTTGATGATGAAAGATGGACCGGGGTTCCCAGCTATCTACACTAGTGGTAACTCTCCAATAACAAGTGATAAGTGTTGGGTGAACTAATTACAGTTGGGCGATTGATAGGATTGAAATAGCATTAAGACAGAACATCAAGTCTATTAATCATGTAGGCATGTTTTCCATATATAGTCATACGTGCTCGCAATGAGAAACTTGCATAACATCTTTTGTCCTACCAGTACGGTGGCAGCCGGGCCTCAAGGGAATCTATCGGTAATTAAGGTACTCCTTTTAATAGAGCACCGGAGCAAAGCATTAACACTTGGTGAAAACATGTGATCCTCATATCTAAGCCTTCCCCTCCGAGTTATCCCGATTGCTTGTCACTCCGGGGCCTCGGGTTCCGGACATAGACATGTGCAAACAACTTGTAGATACAATCTAAGCAATAATTATAGAGCTCAAATCTAAGATCATGCCACTCGTGCACTAGTGACAAGCATTAAACACAACAAGATTGCAGCAACAATAACTTCACAAACTTTATAGATAGACTGATCATAATGTAACAATTCATCGGATCCCAACAAACACAACACCGATTACATCAGATGGATCTCAATCATGTAAGGCAGCTCATGAGATTATTGTATTGAAGTACATGGGAGAGAGAGTACCAACTAGCTACTGCTAGAACCCGTAGTCCATGGGGGAACTACTCACGGAGCATGATGGAGACAGTGGCGCCGATGGAGAAGACTTCCGGGGGCACTTCCCCGTCCCGGCGGCATGCCGGAACAGAGATTCTGTCCCCCGAAACGGAGTTTCGCGATGGTGGCGGCGCCCCTGGAGTCTTTCTGGAGTATGATTGATTCCTTTAGGATTTTCGCGTCGCGAGGAATATATAGGTGAAAGGGCGGCGTCGGAGGGGTCCTGAGGGGCCCACCCCATAGCTGGGCGCGCCCCCCCTCTTGGCCGCGCCGCCAGGTGGTGTGGGGCCCCCTTGGCCCCTCTCCGTCTCTCTTTCGGTGTTCTGGGTCCGTCTCGGTAAAATAGGAGGTTTGGCTTTTGTTTCGTCGAATTCCGAGAATATTGCCCGAATAGCTTTTCTGGAACCAAAAACAGCAGAAAACGGGAACTGGCGCTTTCGCATCTCGTTAATAGGTTAGTTCTGGAAAATGCATAAAATCATTATAAAGTGTGAGCAAAACATGTAGGTATTGTCATAAAACTAGCATGGAACATCAGAAATTATAGATACGTTGGAGACGTATCAGCGCGGCGCAGGATGCGAGGCTAGGGGCGACGCGGTCGTGGACGTGGAGGGGCACGGTTGGCGCGGAGGCGTGGCCCGGCCCGACACCAACTGGCGCGAGGCGGGGCTGACGGCAGGTGCGGCAGAGGGGGACCAAGTTGGTGGCTCAGATCCCGGAGAGGATTGTGGCGCGTGATCCGAGGCTGATTCGGTTGGCAGGGCGGGAGAATGAGCCCCGGAAAATTGTGCCGATGCTGTCGTTTTCGGCAGAATCTGAATTGGGGCCATTTGAGGTGATTTCAGCGTCGTTTTGGCTGATTTCTTCAGCATCAGATGACTGGCTCGTGCTAGAGTCTTCTCCACTGATTGTTGGTACCTGAGTATGGTTAGTGGCAGGTATAAAATGCATGTGATCATGATTAGACATACCCCCAACATGAGATGTGGTAGGAGAAGATTGTTGAGGTAAGAGAAGAATTTCTTGTTGTAGGCGAGATCCAGCATTAGGATTTAATGAAGCAAAAGGAAAAACATTTTCATCGAAAATGACATCACGAGAAATATAGACTCTCCCGGTGGTGACATCAAGGCACTTGAGTCCTTTGTGTATGGGACTGTAGCCGACGAAGACACATTGTTTAGATCGAAAAGATAGTTTTCGCTTGTTGTATGGGCGGAGATTTGGCCAACACGCGTAGCCAAAAATACGTAGGGACTCATAGTTGGGTGTGATATTGAGAATTTTATCCGTAGGGGTCGCAAATTTGAGAGGTTTCCTTGGTAGCATGTTAATGAGATAGTTAGCGGTTAAGAAAGCTTCATCCCAAAATTTTAGAGGCATAGATGCATCTGAAAGAAGGGAGAGGCCTACTTCAACTATATGACGATGTTTTCTTTCGGTAGAGCCATTTTGTTGGTGAGCGTGTGGGCATGAGACATGGTGTGTTATACCGGCTTTTTGAAAAAAGGAGTGTAGTTTTTCATATTCACCGCCCCAATCTGTTTTCATGGTGATTATTTTGCGACCAAATTTTTGTTCAACAAATTGTTGGAAGTTTAGAAAGGCTTGATAAACATCAGAGCGTTTCTTAAGCAAGGTGATCCAAGTGAATTTGCTAAAATCATCGATGAAACTTACATAGTATGAGTGTTTTCCAACGGAAAGAGGAGCAGGGCCCCAAACATCCGAATTTTTTTGTTCTAGGGGTACAGTAGAAACACTAGTGGAAATAGGATAAGGTAATTGTTTGCTTTTTGCTTGTTGACATGGATCACACAAATAAGGATTTATTTCACTTGAATGAGAAATATTATTTTTGCAAAGAACTTGTTGTACGATGAAGGAGGAAGGATGTCCTACGCGACGATGCCATGTGGATGACGAGGGCGTGAGGGTGATGAAGGCGTGCTTGGTGGAGTCCATGGATGTGGGCACAAGAGGATATAGACCACCATGGCAGGGACCTCTAACCATGATTTCCTTCGTGGCTCGATCCTTCATCAAAAAGGAAAAATGATGAATTTCAATGAAGGTATTATTATCTAGTCCAATTTTATGAGCGGATAATAAACTTTTGGAGGCATTAGGGACATGAAGAATATTTTTAAGATGAATGGAATTATGGGGGGTATGTATAATCGAATGACCAATATTTTTAATTGCCATACCTTGATCACTCGCAGTGTGGATTTGATCATGCCCCTTGTATTGCTCATGGGTGGATAGGTTGCTCAATTCGCTCGTGAGATGATTGGTGCCACCTGAATCAATATACCAGTTTGTGTCCACTCCATAGGACGCGATATGAGCATTCTTTTCTTCATGGGGAGAGTCATCCTCATGGTCATCATCACCGTACCGCCACCAGCACTCATTGGCTGGATGCCCATGTATGGTGCAGATTTGGCACGTGACATCTTGGTGAGGAGAGGGAACACGCTTGCCACGTCCACACCCACGACCTCATTTGGCGGGGGAGCGACGATTTGTGTCATGACGGGGTGGACGACCTCGGTGCTGTTGGTGATGGTAGCGACTACCACCACCTCCACCGCCACCATAGCCTCCACGGCCTCCTCCTTGATGTGGACGGTAGCCACCACCCCCACCATGGTTGGGACGGTAGCCACCACCCCCACCGTGGACAGGGCGGTAACCACCACCACCACCGCCACGGCGAGCAGCAGCATTGGCCGAGGAGGAGAAGGGGGCAACACTTTCTTCAGATTCGTTCAACATTGCTTGACGATGATCGTAGGCCGCAGCTGGTTGCAAACATCTGCGGAGGTACTAGCAGGATTGGCATTAACATCAGCGACCAAACCATTGTACTCACCAGAGAGGCCAGCGGGGAGATACTCCTTGAGTTCTTCATCAAGAACAGGTCGCCCCGCAGAAGCTAGTTCTGAGGCAAACCCTTTCTTTTTGTTGATGTAGTCGGTGGCGGAGAGGTCGCGTTTTTTTGTGTTGATGAGGGCGGTGGTGAGCGTGCCGACCCGGACCTTGACCTGGGCCGTGAATTTTGCAGCAATGGCAGCCCAGATCTCGGCAGCATGCTCCAGGTCAAGGACCTCACCGAGCAGATCAGGCGAGATGGACTTGACGAGGTAGCTGACGAGTTGTTGATCCCGCACAATCCAGACCCCGTAGGCTGGATTGGGGATCCTGATCTTCTTCTTCTCCGAGTCCTCAGCCTCTAGGGTTTTCTCGGGCGCGGTGTCGGTGCCGTCCAACAGCCCCATGGCTTGTGCGCCGCGCACGGCCGGCAGAACCTGAGCCTTCCAGTACATGTAATTGGCCATGGTGAGTTTGTCTGTGGGTGGGGCGCCAAGGGCAGCCTCCAGGGAGTTCGTCGTCGTGGGAGGGAGGAGGGAGAAAGCGATCTAATGATCGGTTGTTTTTCTGGCTGTCGACGTCGGTGAAGGGAATGGTCTAATACCATGTTGGTTGAAACGATGGCCCCTGTTGAGGGGATCGGTTGCATGTTTATAGGATGATGGAAAATCCCCATCAGTGGCATTACAAGGAAAGTATTAACCGGTGGTTTATATTGTACCATAACGGCTAATACAGAAAAAGGAAAGTGCAACGTTTTTGTCTAACACATAGAAGGAAGCTACAACGGTATTGTCTAACACTCAGATCTCGGCTTTCATGTCATTCATCGCCTGTGACTTCATATAACGAAAAGGATATTTTCCATGATGACAACAGATAGTAGAGCTTCACGCCGCTCCCTCTGAAACCAAATGGTCGGAAAAAATGGGTGCGCGTGACCAAATCCTATCCTATCCAGCAATCTCCAGGCATGATTCGCCCGCGGGAGTTCATCTTCGAAGCCTTTAGGAATTCGACCCTCCAGATAGGTAACTGAGTGACATGGGTATACCCTTCGGGTACCCATTATTGGTATACCTGGATCGGCTCGGCCCAATATGGAGAAGGCCCAACAAGGCAACC
Organism: Lolium rigidum; assembly: GCF_022539505.1. Taxonomy (NCBI): domain Eukaryota; kingdom Viridiplantae; phylum Streptophyta; class Magnoliopsida; order Poales; family Poaceae; genus Lolium; species Lolium rigidum. The sequence continues at coordinate 343,154,103 of NC_061513.1, read as the reverse complement.
CGAAGAAGTAGTCGACTAGGACTCTTGTAAAACCCTAGGCTGGTTGCATATATAAAGCTAGCCAGGGCACCCGAAATAGAGGGGACAATAGATAGACAACATAGCTCCGCCTACAGCGGCACCCTGTAAACACATCTATGATCATATACTGGATTGCTAGCAGCACGTAGGGATCCTCCACCGAGGGGACCCGAAGCTGGGTACGTCATGTGCCTAATCTCGCTCCCAGAATCTCCATCGTTGCTCTCTCCCGAAATCCAAGTATACAATACGTAGGCATTGCCGAGGTGTTCCCTCGTCACTGAGGGCAAGCATCAATCAGATATTCGTCTTGGAACGAGAGAAACCCCCTAGCATATCTTTCTTCGAGATAGGTAATCGATGACTGCATCTCAAGAGACAACGACGCAACCAAGGAGACTGAATTATCTACTTTGTATATTTGTTGTATAGCTAGCAATAATTGCATGTCCAAATACATGTCTATATTGTGGATGAACTATGCAATCAAATATAATTGATATCATACTATTATGTATTGCTTGTGCATGTGGGTAAATCTGCTTGTATCTTCTTGTATCATGGGTCTGTAGGTAAAAATATATGCTATATAAGCAATCAACATACTGCTTGTTTAAATAAAAACATGTGTGGAAATAAGAGAACATATATGACAAAAAAATACACGACGCTTGCGATCAGAACCAACGCGGACGATATGCTACAAATAAGGTTTGTGATCGGCCTTCACATTGCAAACGATTTGCAGAAACAAAACGTGCGCGATAGGATACCCTTACATGGTGTCGAAAAAATTTAAAGTGTGCGACAAGTATTTTAACCGTGTGAAGGATTGTTCTATACTAATGAGGGAGGGAAAGAGGTCGAGAAAGGAGGCCCGAGCGATGGGCGGTTACCGCGCGGGGCGGTTAGGGTTGGTTCCAACTCCCCTTTGATGGGATGCAATTATATCTCTATTAATTAGGATCTATATCAGTGATCCATGTTACCCATGCAGCACGTGAGCTGATGATGTTTGGTGCTATCACGGCCGGATCTCGTCCCAGTCAATCATGTCGGCCATGCATTCACGTACTGATCTCTTCATCCGTGCATGCCTTTCTCACGGCTGCCGCTTAAACTTGTTCAGTTAATCAGTGTGATACTATTCCCTATGTCCATTTATCCTGCTTTCCGAATTTAGTTAAAGTTAAACTTGATAAACTTTAACTAATCATGTAGAAAAATATCAATGTCTAAAATATAGAACAATTATTATTAAAATCGCCATAAAATAGTTTTTATATTATATGTATTCATTTATTACAAATGTTAATGTTTTATCTATATACTTGATCAAACTTTACAAAGTTTTTATCTATATGTTTTTACCTATATTCCGGACAGAGAGAGTACAATACTCTCTAGCTTATACGTAAGGGAAATACGTAAACATTGCCCACCTGCTGCAGGTCACAGTAGCATAGCCAGGGGTGGATCCAGGATTCAAACATAGAGGACCGAGAGTTGAAAGAGACAATAGCTATCAAATATAATGTATCCATATGCAATAGATAATAGGTCCTCGCCTTTTTGAAACCATGGTTCATGGCTCTGTTCAGAAATTTACTCACACAACAAATACTTTTGATAGCTGCAATTTAAATGTATTCTACAAAAAAAGATAGATGCATCTTAAATTTGTGTCTTATGGTCACCAAGACTGTATGAATTTTTTTTTATAGATAAAAGGCAATAACATGCCCGACTTTAAATTAATAAAGCCCATAGGTTTAACAAGTTATACAAACGTTGCGGCATACAGTTTAGCCAAGGAAGAACTAGTAGACGAGGTAACAACATAGAAGTCCAACCGGACACCGACAGAAGGGACACAGGCAAAAGCAACTCCGCAAGCCTGACTACTTAATCTTCATTGGCTTGAGTGACTTGGTCTCACGGCGGCGTACAGCTCCCTTAGCTTGTTCTCCAGCCACCGGAGGCCCTCCCGATCGCCTGTCTTGGCCATGCCGCTCCAAAGCTGTAGAAAAAGGGCAGTTTTGGAAATCACATTAGCGGGATGGTTAATGACTTTTTTTTCAAGAGTAAGTTTATTACGAATGTTCCACAGCGCCCACGATTGGGCGAGAAAAAGACACCAGACTAGCCTACGGACCCTTCCCGCAAGGCTGGAGAGAATGGCATGAAATTGTGGGAAATTCCCTGGATTCCAGTTACAACGGAGAATTTGTCTTACGGCGCTCCAAGCAAACCTAGCGAGGGAGCAAGAGAAGAAGATGTGCCCAGCATCTTCCAACTGTCCGCAAAGGGCGCAATTGCCCGAAGCAGGGCCATGGCAAGTCGCAATCTGTTGACTAGATGGTAATCTATCAATGATGAGCTGCCAAGCGAAAATCTTGATCTTCAGGGGCACCTTGGCTGACCAAACATCCTTATGATGTGCAACCGTCGCCCCTTGAGAGAGCTTGGCGTACAACGATTGCACAGAGAAAATACCCGAGGGTTCTAAGTGCCAAACCACCTTGTCCTTAGCGCTAGAGAGGGTGAAGGGCTCCACGAGTGTCCCAAGGTCGATCCACTGCCGCCTTCCTTCCGGGCTAAGGGAGCGCCGGAAGTTGATAAAGAGCTCCCCAGCTTCCAGGGCCTCAGCCACCGATAGGTTAGGATTATCACATATGTTAAAAAGATCAGGGAAGCGTTCTTTGATGGGTTGGTCGCTGCACCACCAGTCAGTCCAGAAAAACGTGCGTCGTCCATCCCCAATGATGTGTTTCGCTCCAAGTTTGAAGAAATGCTTAATTTTATGCAAGCCTAACGGCTGAAAAATTAACGCCTGAAAGAACATGCTTAAAAAAGGCCATAGCATGCTCCTTTCATTCTCAGAAACTTAATTCAGCTCTCAGGTGCGTATGATCCCTCTTCCTCGTCCGCATCTGCTGCCGCCAGCCTAACGGCTGCTCTTTGTTCGCCCCCGACGGAGAAGCTCACCAAGCAGAATCATCTGTTCTGGAAAGCTCAAGTTCTTCCGACCCTTCGTGGGGCCCAAGTGATGGAGCTGCTCGATGGATCTGATGAAGCCCCGCCAAAAACACTCGAGGTGGAAGACAGGAACAACAACAAAAAACCATTGTTCCAAACTCTGCATATGGTGTCTGGCTTGCCCGTGATCAGGTCGTGTTGAGTTTCCTTGTGAAAGGGCTCGATCGGGACCTTCTCTCTCAGGTAATTGGACTCGAGCATGCACATGAAGTTTGGTCCACTATTGAAGGTATGTTTATCTCGCAATCTCGCTCTCGTGTGAACATGCTAAGGGGAGCACTGGCCAACACGAAGAAGAACGATCTGACAGTGGCACAATTTATCTCCAAGATGCGCGGTTTTGCCTCTGTACTTGCAGCCGTGGGCAAGACCGTGGATGACGATGAACTGAAAGGTTGCATACTAGGAGGGCTTCATGGACTGTATACTCCATTTGTTGCATCTATGAATGTCGTTCCAAATACTACTCTCACTGACATGTGCTCGCAACTCCAAGCATTTGATGACAGAGTAGGGATACTGGCTGAAGCTTCTCAGATTGCTCCTGTCTTCCAGAGTTCTGCAAACATTGCTGCTCGAGATGCAGCACAGACACATCGTTCTGAAGAATTCCATCGTGATGGAGGCGGGTACCGAGATGAGGGAGGCTACCGTGATGGAGGTGGCTACCGTGGTCGACGTGATGATTACCGTCGAGATGACTACCACCGTGATGACAGCCGTGATGACCGTGGACACTACCGTGATCGCCGTGATGATCGGGGGTATAGACGTGATGATCGTGGAGGTGGTCAGTATAGGCGTGATGATGGAGAGCGCCGTGATGGTGGAGGTGGCAGTGGCCATGATGATCGTGGCGCACAGAAGGGAGGCCGTTGCCGTGGAAGGATCCCCACACGCTTTGTCAACACCACCTGTCAAATCTGCACTAAGTATGGTCATCCAGCAAATGAGTGTTGGTGGCGCTATTCTGATCGTGATGATGATGATCGCCGCAATGAAAAAGGAGCATATGGAGTTGATACCAACTGGTACATGGATACTGGTGTCACTGACCACACCATTGGGCAGCTGAACAAGCTCCACACTCAGGACAACTACAAAGGCCGTGAATAAGTCCACAATGCTAGTGGCACAGGCATGACAATACATCATATTGGTCATTCAACATTGCATACTCCTCATAGTTCACTTCAATTACGCAATATCTTACATGTTCCTAGTGCCACCAAAAATCTTTTATCCACTCATAAAATTGCTCTCGATAATAATGCATTTGTTGAAATTCACCTATTTTTCTTTTTGATCAAGGATCAGGCCACCAAGACAATTCTGTTTAGAGGTCCATGTCATGGCGGCCTATACCCACTTGTGCCCATTGCCGCCGGCCCCAACAAGCATGCCTTCATCACCATCAAGCCATCTTTATCCACTTGGCATCGCCGCCTAGGACATCCATCTTCGTTCATCGTTCAACAAGTACTTAGGAAGAACAATTTATCATGTTCCCCAGAAATAAACCCATATGTGTGTGATCCTTGTCAACAAGCAAAAAATTCATCAGCTACCATACCCCACCTCTAGTAGTGTGTCTACTGTTCCTTTGGAACAAGTCTTTTCTGATGTATGGGGTCCTGCCTCGGCCTCTGTTGGCAAACACATATTATGTAAGCTTTATTGATGACTATAGAAAGTGATGTTTTCCAAGTTTTTCTTAATTTCCAGCAACTTGTTGAGAGAAAGTTTAGGTGCAAAATTATTACCATGCAAACTGATTGGGTTGGTGAGTATGAAAAACTACATGGTTTATTTCAGGAAATTGGTATCACACATCCTGTATCTTGTCCACATGCCCATCAGAAAAATGGCTCTGCTGAAAAAAAAAGCACAGACATATTGGCGAGTTTGGCCTTGCACTCCTTGCTAATGCTCATATGCCACTTAAGTTTTGGGATGAAGCTTTTCTTACTGCCACATTTCTCATCAATCTTCTTCCCACTGAAGTCCTAAATCTAGAGTCCCCGGTGGAAAAACTCCTCAAAACCAAACCAAACTATGATGCTCTTCGCACCTTTGGCTGTGCTTGTTGGCCTAATCTTCGACCATACAATCAACGCAAACTCTCTTTCCGTTCAAAACGATGTGTTTTTCTTGGGTATAGTCCTCTTCATAAGGGAGTCAAGTGCCTAGATGTCTCCACTGGTCGCATCTATATTTCTCGTGATGTAGTATTTGATAAAAACATTTATCCGTTTCAGTCCTTGCATCCGAATGCTGGTTCTCAACTTCGAAAGGAAATTTTGCTACTACCTGACAATCTCATAGCTCCCACACCATAACACAATGAGGGTATACATGTTGATGATCATCTGCATATTGTCCCTATTACTGACCCTGTACAGGTTACTGATGACATTTCTGAAGATACTTTGTGCAATTCTGATGAAACTAGCAAAAATTCGAGTTCAAATGGTGCAGATACGGGCAATCAACAAGTTTCACCTCGCACCAATTCCCATGCCGATTCTGCTGCCACCGAACAATCCACTGGCAGTTGAAAGTGCATGGAGCTCCCATGTGTGGTTTTGGTAATTAATGACAATCCCTATGGACTAATGTTTGCATTGAGTTATATTTGTAGGAGTTGTCAATAGGCAATTCTTGAACCATATGTTGGCTTCAAGGTTGCAATAAGAAGAAATTGATGAAGGATATCAAGTGTCAAGTATGTCTTGAAGATGAAGATGAAGTGAGCCCTCAAGTTACTTCAAGACATCAACATGATGAAGAATGAAGAAATGAAGTGCAAGTTCAAGATGAGCCAACTCGAAGAGTTCATAAGCTTGAAGCTTGCCATGGAGAAATGATGTGCAAGTTCAAGATGAGCCATCTCGAAGAGATCCTTTGCTTGAGTCTTGCCATCCATATGGTGATCATGGATATGTGAAGATGCGCCGAAGAAGAAGCTCTCCCATGGTGGATTATGGGGGAGCAATCCACATGGTGGTCATGGTTATGTGAAGATGCGCCGAAGAAGAAGCTCTCCCATGGTGGTTTATGGGGGAGCAATCTACAAGACTTCGTCAAGCAAGCACAAGCAAGAAAGGCGTTCCATCTTGTTGAGGTCAAGATCGTCGTCATCAAGCTCAAGTGGAATGCGCAAGTATAAGGTTTGCTCTTGATAGGGTTTCTTTCTCACCGGTCTCATAGTGTAGTTGGAGACCGGTTTATAGTTTAGTTGCCGTACTATCAAGAGGGCTCTCGAGTGAGTAACTCGATCGTATCGTTCGGAGAGAGCTCAAACCTTTGCATCCTTGCATCATCTTTCTTGGTTGTTATTTGGACCTTATCCATGTGATGTTTTAGAGCTTGTGCTTATTCTCATGACAAGCTCTAGTTCATCGAAAACGGATTTTGCATAGATCACTTGTTGCGTTTTCGAGTTTGGTTCATCATATTTCTTGGTTATTATTTGGATCTTATCCATGTGATGATTTAGAGCTTGTGCTTATTCTCATGACAAGCTCTAGTTCATCAAGAATGGTTTTTGCACGGGCAACTTGTTGCATTTTCAAGATTGGAGGTTTTACCGCTATGTCTTTTTTAGATAGGTCAAACCTTTCATCATTTGTTTCTATCCTCCCTTGTTGGACTATGATGGTTTCCTACATGATCTTGTAGAGCTTGTTCCTAGCTTTAAAACAAGCCCAAGATCATCAAAATCGGAGTCAGGATGCTAAAGTTATGCCCGTTTCAGTTTGATGTTTCTGCCAGTTTTCAGGGGGGCGGATATTCCGGCCCGGAAAATCCGGCCTGAGCTGACCCAAACGGTCATATTTCGATGGGAGGGGGTATTTAAGCCCCCTTCTTCCTCCTTGGGCAGCTACCTCTTCCCCCAAGTGCTCTCCACCATTGTTGACCTTGAGAGCTTCCCTTTCCCTCTACTCCTCCTATGCTTCTTGAATCTTTTTGAGGGAAAAGGAAGAGGAGATCTAGATCTACATTCCTACCAATCAAATCCCTCTCTTTGTGAGGGGAATCCACTAGATCTATATCTTGGAGAAATTTGGTGTTCCTCCTCTTATTTGTTCTTCCTCTCTTATTCCCCCAATAGCTTTTGTAGCTTTGTTGGAATTTGAGAGAGAAGGACTTGAGCATCTTTGTGGTGTTCTTGCCATTGCATTTGGTGCATCGGTTTGAGTTCTCCACGGTGATTCGTGGTGGTGAAAGCAAGAAGGTTGTTACTCTTGGGTTCTTGGAACCCTAGACGGATTCTAGGCCTTTGTAGCGATTTGTTGGGAGCCTCCAATTAAGTTGTGGATGTGTGCCCCAATCTTTGTGTAAGGCCCGGTTTCCGCCTCGAAGGAAATCCCTTAGTGGAACCGTGACCTAGGCCTTTGTGGTGAGGGTCACCGGAGATTTAGGTGAGGCGCCTTCGTGGCGTTCGGTGTGTGGTGTGAGTACCGCATCTTGGGGTGAGGCCTTTGTGGCGTTGGTGTGCATCGAGCAACCACACCTCAAGGTGAGCCTCTTGTGGCGTTCGGGAGCACTAAGCAACCGCACCTCTCCACCGGAGATTAGCACTCGCAAGAGTGTGAACTCCGGGATAAATCATCGTCTCCCGCGTGCCTCGGTTATCTCTATACCCGAGCTCTTTACTTATGCACTTTACCTTGTGATAGCCATCGTGCTTGAAGTTATATATATCTTGCTATCACATACTTGCTTGTATTGTTTAGCATAAGTTGTTGGTGCACATAGATGAACTCTTGCTTAGAATAAGTTGTTGGTGCACATAGGTGAACCATAGTATATAGGCTTTGGGCTTGACAAAGTAAACGCTAGTTTTATTCCGCATTTGTTAAGCCCATCTCGTAAAAGTTTTAAATCGCCTATTCACCCCCCCCTCTAGGCGACATCCGTGTCCTTTCAATTGGTATCGGAGCAAGGTCTCTCATTCTTAGGCTTCACCGCCTTGAGAGTAAAGATGTCGGTTAGGGGATTAGCGCACAATAACTTGTTTATATTTGATGGCACAAATTATGATCTATGGAAAATTTATGTGCTTAAAATCTTACGGGGTATGTCCCCGGACATGGAGCGATTTCTTGGCATGGGTTTTTCTTCTCCTAAGGATCCTCAAAATTTATCTCTTGAGGATGAGAAAAACTCTTGCCTCGATGCTCTTGCTTCTCATGTGTTTTCCATTGTTGTGAGCAATGTAGTTACTTCGTCAATCATGCCTTTTGGGAGCTTCAAGACAAATATGATGTGTCCAATATTATTAAGGATGATTGTATTGCTTCCACTTCCGGCCGTGATGAGTTCTCATCTTCATCCACTTCACCAAAGTGTGTCAAGACACAAGGTAATGATATGGTGAGTGGTGATGAAAATTGCAATGTTGATATTGAGCTTACTATTGATGATTCTTCATCTCTATCTCATTGCAATGCTTCATCTATGGACTCAAACACATCTAGCACTAGAAATGATTTACATGCTTGTGTTGATAGTCCTTGCATATCATGTGTAAGTTGCTTGAATAAATCTAATGATGATATGCTTGCATTGTCTTGTGGCCATGATAAAAATGATTCTATTTCCTCTAGTTGTTGTGTGTCTAACAATGTAGAGGAAACCAAAGATTCTATTGGTCAAGACAAGATCTTGAAAGGAGCCTCAAGTAACTCCTCATCTTTATCTCACGGTCCTCATATATGCCTTATGGCCAAGGGTTCCACGGTACCTCCTACCATGGAACCTAATATGTCTCGTGGTGATAAGAATGAGGATGAATATGAAGAAGAGGATTGGGTTGTCTCTCTACGCGATAAAGGTGAGAGTGTATTCAAGGTTCTTTACAAAGATAAAATTGCTAGCTCTCACTTCTTTGAAATCTTGACTACCGCTATTGAGAGCCAAAAACTTATTTGGATGCATGAGAACACCATTGATAAAAAGGGTGCTCTTGAACGAGAGTATGCCAATGATGTAGCATCCTTAAAGAATGATCTTGAAGAAGAACAAGATACCGTAGCCTCTCTAGAGGAGCAACTTGAAACCCTTGTGGTGTCTCAAAATGAAATATTTGCTAAACTCACTAAAGAAAGAGACCATGCTAAAGCTAAATTAAAATTGCTTAAAAATGAAAAGTCCAAAGTTGGTGTTGGTCATGATAAACTTGTTAAGGATCTAGATGATCTAGACAAGGCCCACAAGGCCTTGGAGAGCGAACACTCTATCCTCACCAAGTCATATGAGCAACTACAAGCTTCATATTTAAAAGAGCATGCTATGTTACCCTCTCTTCTTGATATGTCTTGTGATGATGTTTGTGCTACTAACTCTACTTCTTGTGAAGCATCCATCTTGAAGGAGAATGTTGAGCTAAGGGCTCAACTTGATTTGCTAAATAGCAATTATGGGAAATTGGAAGAAAATCATGGAAAGCTTGCTAGCTCCCATGAGGATCTTCTAGCCTCTCATGATAGGCTAAAGTTAGCTCATGAGGCTATCATATCTAAGGCAACACCTTGTGAGCCTCATGTGGGTACTAGCACTACTACTCAAAATGTTATATTGCCATGTGCTAGTCCTAGTAATTCATCCACTCATAATATTGCTAAATCTTGTGATGAATTATCTTCCTTGCCTTCTTGCTCTAACAATGAAGGTTCTACTTCCTCTAGTACTTGTGTTGTTACTAACCATGTAGAGGAAATCAAAGAGCTCAAGGCTCAAGTCACTTCTTTGAAGAATGACTTGGTAAAGAGTCATGAAGGGAAATGCAAACTTGACACGATGTTAAGTGTGCAACAATCCCCCAATGACAAGAGTGGACTTGGATTCAAATCCAACAACAAGAACAAGTCCAACAACAACAACAACAACAAGAAGGGCCAAGTACAAGTCAAAGACCCGGCCAAGATTGTTTGCTTCAAGTGCAAAATTGAAGGGCACCATGTTAGATCTTGCCCTTTGAAGAAGAAGCAAAAAGGGAAGCGGCCTCAAGCTCAAACTCATATTCAACCTCAAGTTGAAGAAATTCCACTTCCCAAGAAGAATCAAGCCAATGCTCCCATTGTGGAGAAATCTAGTGAGAAGAAGGAGAAGAAAAGAACTTGCTACATATGCCGTGAGAAGGGCCACATCTCCTCCTTTTGCACTATTGGTACCTCATCCAACTCTATCTCCATTGATGATGTTTATTCTCTTCGTAAGGATGAGGGTGGCAATGTGTTTGCCAAATATGTTGGTGCTCAAAGTGGTGTCAAGAAAAGAACCATTTGGGTTGCCAAGCCTATTGTGACTAACCTCTTAGGACCCAACTTAGTTGGGGACCAACAATCCAAAACTTGATCAATAGGTGCTTGTTGGAGGGCATTGGAGACTTGGCTACATCATGAAGAATTAAGGGATCTTCATCATTTATATTATCTCAAGCCAAGTCTTGGTTATCTTGCTTCTATCATATGATCAATGTTCCTCCTTGCGGTAACATGTGCTCAACTCATTTATATTGAAAGTTACTCGCCCCTTTGCATGTGTTAGTTTTGTTCCTAACATGTGTTTGTATATGTTGTGCTTCCTACTTGCTTTTCTTGAGAAATCAAGTCTATGCATGTTGGGTTGCACACCATGTATTTGTGTTTGTGTTGGAGCCTCTTTGCATCTTGTTGTATCTTATATGGCTCTTATGAGCGATTAATGGACAATCCCATTTTGGGGGAGTGATATTCCTTTGGGAATTTCATGATCCTAAACAATGTGTGTACATGAGGAATATCACTTAGAATTGATATTGCGAGATTATCTAGTCGCTATGTGGTATGTCATCTTCATGAGAAATTCAAATTCTAATGTCCATTAATATCTCTACTTGGATCTTATTTGCCTCTTGTGAAAATAAATTCCTTATCACATTATGGGGGAGTAATAAGCTTTGTGCATATTACAAGCCTAGAAAATGTGAACATTTGAGGTTGTGTCACATAGAATTGATACCGTAAATTATCTCTCTCCTATGTGGCATGTTTGCTCAAACAAGCTCCAATTTGCTTAAATGGCTTCATTGCTAATATCTTTGTGGATCTTATTTGTGAAAGTTTTTCTTGGCATGGTTTTTCACAACGTGTCCCTCAATACATTTTTGAAAACCATGTGCTTCAAGTCATACTATTAATTGCTTTGCATGTTGGTATGAATACTATTAATTGCTTTGCATGTTGGTATGAATACTATTAATTGCCTTGCATGTTGGTATGACTAAATGAAGCTATCAAGAAACTATCTTTGCATGATGGTTAACTCTTATCTTTTACCATATGCTTTGTTCGTTGTAAATATGATCTTACGTATACTTACAAACTACCACCGGGAAATATTTCCTAATACCTCTTGTCCTAGGACAATTGGTAATCAATTATGAGGTAGATATTTATTGATCATATCTACATTGGCTCTTGTATTTATATTGCCTTATTTATTGCCATGAATTTGTTGTGCTTTGACTCCCATGTGTCTTCCTTGCATCTTATGGATCTAAGTTGTCTATTCAAACTTTCTTAGCATTGTTAGAAGATATAGGTAGCGTGATGATCCTAGTTTTGTGCATTTTGTATTCATATAAAAAATCCTAGATAATGCACCAAACTTGGGGGAGCTCTTCTATATTATTAGAATGCTTAACATCTCTTGATCTTTATCAAAAATTTGGTTTTGGGAGACATAAAATTTTCTTTTTGGTACTTTGTGCCATCATAAAAAGTTTCGAGGGTTTGGTTTATTTGTTGGAACCTTGCTCTCTTGGGAGTTGGTTATCTCATTCCTTTGTGTTTAGGTTTAATTAGCTTCTTATAATGAGATAAGTCTTTGGAGTCAATCTTGTGTTGATTTGATTCTTTGATATAATTTGGACAACCATTGTCTCTTGGTTTATTTGGTGTTTTGTCCAAATTGTATCTTCCTTTGGTTCTTGAAAGTATTGTGCATGCATATTTAATATATGTATATCTTATGGCATGTGTCACTTTCTTTGATCCAATATATAGGGTAAACTCCATCAAATCCTAATTTGGCTAAGATGTGCATGAAATTCAATTTCATATCTATATGCACATAGAATTGTGGAGTTTGTCCTATATGTTGTAGTGTGTCTAACTACTTCGGACCCAATTAGTTTGGGGACCATTTGTACTTACCTTTTGTTGTAGTCATAAACCCACCGGCGAGCAGCGACGGGCAACACGGTAGAGCCGGGAGGCTCCCAGGACTGCGGCTGGCCCTGGTCCCTCCGAGCGACGGCCCACAAAGACTCGGCACGCACGTCCGATGCTGGTGCAAGGGCGTGCCACCTGACCTATACCTGGTCGGGAAGGTGTTGGATTTGCCTCGCTTAGTTTCTGCATGGCATACACGTAAACATTAAATACGAGCCTCGATCGGCTCTCGGGTTGTCTCGTGAATCGGCTCAAGGAGCCGATCCACCCATGATCCGTACGAGGTGTACGAATATATGGTGGTCCTGCTTGATCAAAGTAAAGCTAAAACGACCTACTACGATTTAGGGTTTTCACCACATAATCGGAACATCCTACTCGTGATTGAGCCTGGCGGCCACGCACGATGATCGTAAACCGACCCTAGACAAGGCCTAAAAACCAACATGAAGTTGATTGTGATGACCCAGCGTACCACTGCATGGTGTAGTACACAAGTCGTTGACATAACACAAGTGAAACACCGTTCCACCCATATTACATCTCTCAGAGTGGTACAACAGAAACATATGCGAGTCCAAGGTATGTCTATAGAAGTACACACGAACGTT
>NC_061513.1:343106760-343141111 GCF_022539505.1 Lolium rigidum | reverse complement strand
AGCCTCTCTTGCTAGACCACCAAATTCTCTAAGAAGGGTTTCTAAAACAAAATCTTTCTTTTCCCCTCTTCCATATCACCGAGTGTAAGAAACATATGTTGGATTATAGGATTGAGATTAACAAATTTAGTTTCCAACATGCGAACTAAAGCAGCAGCAGCAATTTCATAAGTAGGAGCAAGTTCTACCAAGTGTCTATCTTCAAAATCTTCAACGGTACTAACATGACTGAAAAATTCTTCTATATTGTTTCTCCCAATTATAGACCCGCGTCCTACCGGTATGTATTTTGTGGTAAAATTAAAAGGAAACATGATGAATCAAGTAAAGTAAATGCAAGTAACTAATTTTTTTTTGTATTTTTGATATAGCAAACAAGATAGTAAATAAAGTAAAGCTAGCAACTAAATTTTTTGTGTTTTGATATAATGCAGCAAACAAAGTAGTAAATAAAATAAAGCAAGACAAAAACAAAGTAAAGAGATTGGGAAGTGGAGACTCCCCTTGCGAGCGTGTCTTGATCTCCCGACAACGGCGCCGAGAAATTTGCTTGATGCGTGTAGCTGACACGTCCGTTGGGAACCCCAAGAGGAAGGTGTGATGCGCACGGCGGCAAGTTTCCTCGATTAGAAACCAAGGTTTAATCGAACTAGTAGGAGTCAAGAAGCACGTTGAAGGTTGATGGCGGCGGGATGTAGTGTGGCGCAACACCAGAGATTCCGGCGCCAACGTGGAACCTGCACAACACAACCAAAGTACTTTGCCCCAACAAAACAGTGAGGTTGTCAATCTCACCGGCTTGCTGTAACAAAGGATTAACCGTATTGTGTGGAAGATGATTGTTTGCAAGAAAACGATAAAACAAGTATTGCGAGCAGATTTGTATTTCGGTATAAAAGAATGGACCGGGGTCCACGAGTTCACTAGAGGTGTCTCTCCCATAAGATAAAAGCATGTTGGGTGAACAAATTACAGTCGGGCAATTGACAAATAGAGAGGGCATAACAATGCACATACATGTCATGATAAATATAGTGAGATTTAATTGGGCATTATGACAAAGTACATAGACCGTCATCCAGCTGCATCTATGCCTAAAAAGTCCACCTTCAGGTTATCATCCGAACCCCTTCCAGTATTAAGTTGCAAAACAACAGACAATTGCATTAAGTATGGTGCGTAATGTAATCAATAACTACATCCTCGGACATAGCATCAATGTTTTATCCCTAGTGGCAACAGCACATCCATAACCTTAGGGGTTTCGTCACTCCCCGCGGATTCACGGAGACATGAACCCACTATCGAGCATAAATACTCCCTCTTGGAGTTACTAGCATCAACTTGGCCGGAGCCTCTACTAATAACGGAGAGCATGCAAGATCATAAACAACACATAGGTAATAACTTGATAATTAACATAACATGGTATTCTCTATCCATCGGATCCCGACAAACACAACATATAGTATTACGGATAGATGATCTTGATCATGTTAGGCAGCTCACAAGATCCAACAATGAAGCACAATGAGGAGAATACAACCATCTAGCTACTGCTATGGACCCATAGTCCGGGGGTGAACTACTCACTCATCACTCCGGAGGCGACCATGGCGGTGAAGAGTCCTCCGGGAGATGAATCCCCTCTCCGGCAGGGTGCCGGAGGAGATCTCCGAGAATCCCCGAGATGGGATTGGCGGCGGCGGCGTCTCGGGAAGGTTTTCCGTATCGTGGCTCTCGCATGCGGGGGTTTCGCGACGGAGGCTTTAAGTAGGCGGAAGGGCAACGCGGGGGCCACACGAGGGCCCCACACCCTAGGTCGGCGCGGCCGGGGCCCGGGCCGCGCCGCCCTAGTGTGGCGGCGCCTCGTGGCCCCACTTCAACTCCTCTTCGGTCTTCCGGAAGCTTCGTGGCAAAATAGGACCCCGGGCGTTGATTTCGTCCAATTCCGAGAATATTTCGTTACTAGGATTTCCGAAACCAAAAACAGCGTAAAACGACAGAATCGGCTCTTCGGCATCTTGTTAATAGGTTAGTTCCAGAAAATGCACGAATATGACCTAAATTGTGCATAAAACATGTAGGTATCATCAATAATATGGCATGGAACATAAGAAATTATCGATACGTCGGAGACGTATCAGTCCCTCCGAGCGACGGCCCGCAAAGACTCGGCACGCACGTCCGATGCTGGTGCAAGGGCGTGCCACCTATACCTGGTCAGTAAGGTGTTGGATTTGCCTCGCTTAGTTTCCTGCATGGCATACACGTAAACATTAAATACGAGCCTCGATCGGCTCTCAGGTTGTCCTGTGAATCGGCTCAAGGAGCCGATCCACCCATGATCCGTACGAGGTGTACGAATATATGGTGGTCCTGCTTGATCAAAGTAAAGCTAAAACGACCTACTACGATTTAGGGTTTTCACCACATAATCGGAACATCCTACTCGTGATTGAGCCTGGCGGCCACGCACGGTGATCGTAAACCGACCCTAGACAAGGCCTAAAAACCAACATGAAGTTGATCCCCGGAACATCCTGTCTAGGGCTAGCAAACTACACCCTACACGCCACTAGGATCCTTCAACCCGTTTGTAAGGCCTAACTATGCAGATATTAAACTAATCCTTGAAGAACAAGGAGCAATCATAACGGATCGAATCTACTAAATAATGATCAAGCGGGGTGCCGCCCTTACACCTAAGATAGGTGTAAAGACGGCTAGACGTCTAAGGGTTGCACGGACGAAAGCATACGATACTATGAAACAATGCTAACCCTAACACATCTATGATAACTACGTTGCTCGCCATCAACAAGGCTTCAGCACGAGCAACGCATGAACGACGAATAAACGTGTATCGCCTAGATCGCAAGATGCGATCTAGGCAGCATGATGCTTACCCGGAAGAAACCCTCGAGACAAGGGAGTTGGCGATGCGCCTAGATTGGTTTGTGGTGAACGTGATTGTTGTTTATTTCATAAACCCTAGATACATATTTATAGTCCGTAGACTTTCTAACGTGAGAATAATCCCAACCGGGCACGAGCCAAACTCTATCTAATCGACACGTATCCTACTATATTACAGATACACGGGCAAACTAGCCCAAACTTTGCATATAAGGCCGATTCATGTATTCCTTCCATGTATATTCTTCAAGCCCATCTTTAATCGCGGCCCACCTCTGATCCGGTCAAATTCTGGTGATAACACCTTTGTGTTAGGTACAATGGATATGCATTGAATGCTTGTCTCACTCTTGGAAAGAAGTGGTGACTCAATGGTAACGTGAGGCAAGCTAGGATGATCAACGAACACATATCTACTACATCCACACCAATGCTATCTTGGTAACAAGTATCTTCTCATGCATACTTTTCTTGTATCCAACCTTATGGTTGCATCTTGGCATGAATCTCTTGATTTGCAAATGTTGTGCTTCTTGCAAAAGTCTTAATGAAACCTCTTTATTGTGAATGTGAGTAATTTGAGATGAGTGCATTTGTTGGGAAGTATTTTAAATCATGCTCATGATTCATCCATCCCAACTATGCCTATCTAGCAATTTTGTTGCATATCAATTCCTCAAGGCTCTCACATGTGCAATATAGATGAAAGTGCAAATTTAGTTACTTCTTTTGGTATCCCGGTTTGTGATACTTGTTGCCTTTCTCAAATGCATCCCAACTATCTTCTATCCCTTGTTGATATTTGTGATGTATTTTAGTTGTTTGTGGTTGAAGTTCATGAATGTACAATAAGACAAAATTGAGTCTTTGGCCATGCTATTAAGCAAAAATTCTTATTGGTATATTGCATGACTTCGTCTTGGATATCATACTATTTTTCTTGCGTATCTATTTTATGTGTGCATGTTTCTTTGTGGATAAATATCTTTGTGATATTGCCCACTTAGAGAAACTTATACACATAAGAGATGATACATCTCCTTTTGATATCTTATTTATTATTGCGTGTTGATTGGTCATGCTAAGCAATATAATTCTTTGAAGACTATGATGATGCTTTTTGCTCATCCTTGTAATACTCTTATAATATGCTTTATCATGCCTTTCACATATCCTCTTGGTTGAGCCTTTTTATTATGGTGCCTCTTACTTGTTGCTCAACTATCTCGTTTGTTGCAAGTGTTTAGCTTACTTTTCTATCTATGATCTATTACAAATGTTTGTGTTTTAAATGAGGGAGTGAGGATTCCATGTTATGCATATTGTATTCAAATACAACATTTTAATTTATGCATGTACCTTGGGGAGCTTCCTCATTTGATTTAGAGCACTATCTTGTGGTGATCATTAGAGTTTGATTCACTTGGTATCTTTTGTTTTTGAATGATATTATGGGAGTGATGATTCCATGTTTGTGCACTTTATACTCCAATGCAAATTGTCTAGTTTTGTGCACAAACCTTGGGGAGCTTCCTCATATTATTTAGAGCAATCTTCTTGATCTTATCATAATATCTATCTTTCTTTTGGTATCCTCTGTGTGGTTCATTTGGTTGCTTGCTTCATTTGTTAAAGCTTCTTGACTTTGTTATCTTTTTGCAATCTTTGATCCTATCTATAGTGTGATTCCTTCAGAATATTCGTCATTGGATATGTGCATTTGATTCCACTCAAATTATGAGAAATGCACACGCTATGGAGGAACTCTCACTATATTGGCCTTCTAAATTTTTCACCCATTTCGGCAATTGGTGCCAATGGGGGAGAAGTTTGGAGGGTTTAAGGGAATTTGGTTATGTCTTTGCTTTGTGCTTAAGCATGTGCCTTTATTGCATTGCATCTTGTTGCTTTGCATAGTTGAATATTTAAAGGAAACTCCACTAGGCTTTGAATAGCAATATATGCAATGAAAGTCAAGATCATTCACACATGCATATATTATGGGGGAGTTTGCTCTATATATTCAACTTATTTGTTACTTAAATTCCTTATATAAACCCTCTCAAAGAGATTGTCATCAATTACCAAAATGGGGGAGATTGAAAGTGCATGGAGCCCCCATGTGTGGTTTTGGTAATTAATGACAATCCCTATGGACTAATGCTTGCATTGAGTTATATTTGTAGGAGTTGTCCATAGGCAATTCTTGAACCATATGTTGGCTTCAAGGTTGCAATAAGAAGAAATTGATGAAGGATATCAAGTGTCAAGTATGTCTTGAAGATGAAGATGAAGTGAGCCCTCAAGTTACTTCAAGACATCAACATGATGAAGAATGAAGAAATGAAGTGCAAGTTCAAGATGAGCCAACTCGAAGAGTTCATAAGCTTGAAGCTTGCCATGGAGAAATGATGTGCAAGTTCAAGATGAGCCATCTCGAAGAGATCCTTTGCTTGAGTCTTGCCATCCATATGGTGATCATGGATATGTGAAGATGCGCCAAAGAAGAAGCTCTCCCATGGTGGATTATGGGGGAGCAATCCACATGGTGGTCATGGTTATGTGAAGATGCGCCGAAGAAGAAGCTCTCCCATGGTGGTTTATGGGGGAGCAATCTACAAGACTTCGTCAAGCAAGCACAAGCAAGAAAGGCGTTCCATCTTGTTGAGGTCAAGATCGTCGTCATCAAGCTCAAGTGGAATGCGCAAGTATAAGGTTTGCTCTTGATAGGGTTTCTTTCTCACCGGTCTCATAGTGTAGTTGGAGACCGGTTTATAGTTTAGTTGCCGTACTATCAAGAGGGCTCTCGAGTGAGTAACTCGATCGTATCGTTCGGAGAGAGCTCAAACCTTTGCATCCTTGCATCATATTTCTTGGTTGTTATTTGGACCTTATCCATGTGATGTTTTAGAGCTTGTGCTTATTCTCATGACAAGCTCTAGTTCATCGAAAACGGATTTTGCATAGATCACTTGTTGCGTTTTCGAGTTTGGTTCATCATCTTTCTTGGTTATTATTTGGATCTTATCCATGTGATGATTTAGAGCTTGTGCTTATTCTCATGACAAGCTCTAGTTCATCAAGAATGGTTTTTGCACGGGCAACTTGTTGCATTTTCAAGATTGGAGGTTTTACCGGTATGTCTTTTTTAGATAGGTCAAACCTTTCATCATTTGTTTCTATCCTCCCTTGTTGTACTATGATGGTTTCTTGCATGATCTTGTAGAGCTCGTTCCTAGCTTTAAAACAAGCCCAAGATCATCAAAATCGGAGTCCGGATGCTAAAGTTATGCCCGTTTCAGTTTGATGTTTCGCCGGTTGTCAGGGGGGCGGATCTTCCGGCCCAAGTTTGGGGCGGATAATCCGGCCCCCCGGAAAAATCCGGTTTTTGGACAAATCCAGGCAAATATCCGGCCAAATGTCCGGCCCCCATCCAGGGGCATGTTTTCTCATGGTCCTTAGCCGTTTTTCGGGGCCCGGATATTTTGCAAATATCCGGCCCGGAAAATCCGGCCTGAGCTGACCCAAACGGTCATATTTCGATGGGAGGGGGTATTTAAGCCCCCCTTCTTCCTCCTTGGGCAGCTACCTCTTCCCCCAAGTGCTCTCCACCATTGTTGACCTTGAGAGCTTCCCTTTCCCTCTACTCCTCCTATGCTTCTTGAATCTTTTTGAGGGAAAAGGAAGAGGAGATCTAGATCTACATTCCTAACAATCAAATTCCTCTCTTTGTGAGGGGAATTCACTAGATCTAGATCTTGGAGAAATTTGGTGTTCCTCCTCTTATTTGTTCTTCCTCTCTTATTCCCCCAATAGCTTTTGTAGCTTTGTTGGAATTTGAGAGAGAAGGACTTGAGCATCTTTGTGGTGTTCTTGCCATTGCATTTGGTGCATCGGTTTGAGTCCACGGTGATTCGTGGTGGTGAAAGCAAGAAGGTTGTTACTCTTGGGTTCTTGGAACCCTAGACGGATTCTAGGCCTTTGTGGCGATTTGTTGGGAGCCTCCAATTAAGTTGTGGATGTGTGCCCCAATCTTTGTGTAAGGCCCGGTTTCCGCCTCGAAGGAAATCCCTTAGTGGAACCGTGACCTAGGCCTTTGTGGCGAGGGTCACCGAAGATTTAGGTGAGGCGCCTTCGTGGCGTTCGGTGTGTGGTGTGAGTACCGCATCTTGGGGTGAGGCCTTTGTGGCGTTGGTGTGCATCGAGCAACCACACCTCAAGGTGAGCCTCTTGTGGCGTTCGGGAGCACTAAGCAACCGCACCTCTCCACCGGAGATTAGCACTCGCAAGAGTGTGAACTCCGGGATAAATCATCGTCTCCCGCGTGCCTCGGTTATCTCTATACCCGAGCTCTTTACTTATGCACTTTACCTTGTGATAGCCATCGTGCTTGAAGTTATATATATCTTGCTATCACATACTTGCTTGTATTGCTTAGCATAAGTTGTTGGTGCACATAGGTGAACTCTTGCTTAGAATAAGTTGTTGGTGCACATAGGTGAACCATAGTATATAGGCTTTGGGCTTGACAAAGTAAACGCTAGTTTTATTCCGCATTTGTTAAGCCCATCTCGTAAAAGTTTTAAATCGCCTATTCACCCCCCCTCTAGGCGACATCCGTGTCCTTTCAGCAGTGTATCTGCCCCTCCATCCGCGCTTGGATGCACAACCGGCGCCACATCGCGCCCTTCTCCCGTGGTGGCCGACAACGTCGGGGCCCGCGTCCCACCTCGCGCTAGCACCGGCGCGTCCTCCGATGATCTGGGCGGGAGAACGCCCTCACCCGGGGCCCGCTCGCCATACTCCTCGTCACGTGGCGAGCCTGCATCAGCTGACACCGGATCCTCCTCGGATTCCGAAGCCGTTGTCTCCCCTGCTGATAGCTCCAACAGCGCTAGTGGATCTTCTATGGCTGCTCCCTCTGCAGCTGCACCTGAAATACATCAGTACCGCACTCGACTTCAACAAGGTATCAAGAAACCAAATAAATACACTGATGGGACCATTCGATACGGTCTTTTGTTTGCTGCAGGGGAACCCAACAATTTGACCGAGGCACTTGAGGACACAAAATGGAAGCATGCCATGGATGAAGAATATACTGCACTGATGCACAACAAAACATGACATCTTGTCCCACCTAGCTCCAACAAGAATCTCATTGACTGTAAGTGGGTCTACCGAGTAAAGAAACATGCTGATGGTACAGTGGAACGGTACAAGGCAAGATTGGTTGCAAAAGGATTCAAACAGAGGTATGGTATTGACTATGAGGACACTTACAGTCCCGTTGTTAAAGCTGCAACTGTTAGACTTGTTCTTTCTATTTCTGTGTTTCAACGGTGCAGTCTAAGACAGCTAGACGTCAAGAACGCGTTTCTTCATGGCGTTCTGTAGGAGGAAGTGTATATGAAACATCCTCCTGGTTTTGTTGACCCTCGCTTTTCGCATTACATCTGCAAACTGGACAAGTCTCTGTATGGCCTGAAGCAGGCACCTCGAGCATGGTATGCAAAACTAAGTTCTAAGCTTCAAGATCTAGGTTTTGTTCCATCAAAGGTTGATACATCTCTCTTTCTATACAACAAAAAAGGTATCACTATGTTTATGTTGATATATGTTGATGATATAATCATTGCTAGTTCATCAGATGAAGCCACTTCAGTTTTACTCCGCAACATGATTGTTCATTTTGCACTAAAGGATCTTGGTGCATTGCATTTCTTCTTGGGTATTGAAGTGAAGAAGTGCTCCAATGGAATTGTTCTGACACAAGAAAAATATACCAAATATTTTCTCAAAATGGTTGGAATGTTCCAGTGCACAACATGTCCGACACCACTCTCTGTGAGTGAAAAGTTGTCTTTGCAAGATGGAATACCACGTGGCTCTGAGGATAGCACAAACTATCGAAGTGTGGTTGGTGCTTTGCAATATTTAACATTGACAAGATCTGATTTATCTTTTTCTGTTAATAAGGTTTGTCAGTATCTTCATGCTTCAACCACTGCACACTGGATAGTTGTCAAGCGCATTCTTCGATATGTACAAGGAACAATACATATTGGTTTAAATTTTCAGAGATATGCATCCACTCTTCTCAGTGCTTTTTCAGATGCTGACTGGACAGGTGATATTGATGATAGATGTTCCACTGGTGGTTTTGCGGTCTTTTTTGGCCCAAACTTAATCTCATGGAGTGCAAGGAAACAGGCTACTGTATCTTGATCTAGCACTGAGGCAGAATACAAAGCACTTGCAAATGCCACAACTGAGTTAATTTGGGTGGAGAAATTGGTTCAAGAATTTGGAGTGCCACTCAAGCAACGGCCATGCATTTGGTGTGATAATTTTGGAGCAACATATCTTTTAGTGAACCCAATCTTCCATGCCCGAACAAAACATATAGAAATTGATTTTCACTTTGTTTGAGAAAGAGTGGCTGCAAAACTTCTTGATATCAGGTTTATTTCTACAAAGGATCATGTGGCAGATGGTTTTACCAGGACTTTAGGTGACAAGGATCTAGCTAAGTTTAAACGTAATCTCAACCTCACTCGAGGTTTAGATTAAGGGAGGGTGTTAAACCTTGCAGTTCTATGTACAAATACTGGTATAGAGTAGTACTCTACCTGGTATTTGTACCCACATGTACTGCCATGTGTAGGGCTTTTCTACACCTATATAAACACGCAATCTGATCCAGGTAGAGGGTATAGTTCAACCCTAAACAATTGACAAGAACGACACTAACTAATCTGTTGGCCATTACCGGTATCAAAGCTGATTAATTAGTTCTTCGTGTGAACCTTGAGAAATCTGTGAGCGAGTTCCCTCAAAGATGGTCAGCAACCAAGCTGAGCGCAGGGCTGACAGCAACGCCATAGCATGGGAGGGTGACGGCGGCGATATGTGAACAAAACTAGTATGGTGGAAAAGGATTGTTGAACTGATGTTGGATTAACCGCCCCATGCCGTAATCCACTTGTTTTGCTATAGCTAGGCCATCTAATTCCTAAGATATTTGAGCTTGTATCTAAAAAGAAAGATATTTGAGCTTGTGCCATGTGACAATCTAATGTCTAAAGCCCATAACTAATTGCTACTACTAGCCAAATCATACGAAAATCAGTGCTGGCCCTGCGTAAATCCATGGGGGTGGCCGACGCATGGGGGGCACCACTCGCCCCTGATCCTTTTACATCATCGAAGCAATATAAAGCTGATCACGAATAGAGATGCTCTGTCTACAAAAGATTCAGTTACCATTAGTAGGATATAGCTTTGTGAAGAAACACAAGGAGAAAAATTGACATGTCTGTACTTTGTAGGCTGCCATCGGACCCTTTGTTGCTAAAAATCACTACAAATCGTAGAGTCAATGGTGTTCGATCTACATCAGTTACAATGGGCACGATACACTAGGAGAAACGACGAACTCAAGGCAACCATTACATCTTCGAAACGAGCTAGGGCAACAAGGAGGCAGCAGCAACATGCTGTCGTAAGAGAAAATCATCACACAGCCATCGGTGGCGCCATCATTTCAGTTGGATGAACCCAGTGGCTGGCTCATCCATCGTCATCACTCGTCGTCCTCGTCCGAGTCGTCATCATCATCATCGGAGGAGGAGTCGTCGGAGTAGCGGAGGCCGGCGTCTTGCCGAAGTCCAAGGCGAGCAAACATCTCACTATACTCCTTGTCGGTCCTTGCGCGGGACTCGGCCTTCAGCGCCTCGAATTCTTCGTCGCCCATCTCGTCGTCGTCAGAATCAGATACCTCTGGTTCCTCCTCCGCCTTCCTTTTCCCGGCCATCGCGCTCCTTCCTGGCGGCGGGTACGTGGGCGAATTGGGGGGTCTGTACGGGGCGGAGGCGGCTGCGTGGTCTTGCACCCTATAATGGCGGTGGAGCTTTCCTGCGATGAGCGTCGGAATCGGAACGGAGCCCGGTCCGTCTTCGAGTCCAATCCTTTAGAGCATGTCTAACAGGCCCCGTATAACCCGCCCATCCCGTAAAATTCCGGCGACATACGGGGCAGGCGCGGTTCGGGCCGTCTAGCAGGCCCCGTATTCGGGCCGCCCCGTTTCGGCGGAATACGGGGCCCAGGAAATCGGCCCCTTCACCCCGTACATATAGTGGGCGCGAGGTGCGAGTGAGGGGTTAACCCCTCACTCGCAACCCTAGCTCCGCCGCGCGCCGCCGCCTCCTCCTCCTGCTCCGGCGAGCAATTAGCCGCTCCCCGCGCCGCATTCCACCCCCAAGCTAGGATGGACTCCCGCCGCCGCGGTAGGGCCTCGCCGGCGAGCGGATCGAAGCGATCCCGCTCGCCGGACACCGTCGAGGAAGCGTGGCGGCGGCAATGCAAGAGATCCGCCGCCGGCAGCCGTCGCGCGGCCTGCAAGTACACCGGCGCCGCGTCCGTCCCGGAAAAGCTAATCGACTTCGCGCGGGGCGGGCGCTGGTTCATCGAGGATCCGCCGATGAAGCCGATGAGCGGGCTCAAGTTCGACGAGTGGCGCGCCGACTGGGAGCGCCGCCGCTGGGCGAAGGAGGCTTGGAGCAGCGGGAGCACCAGCGCTAGAAGAGCTCCGCTCGCCGGCGATGACGAGGAGACCCCCGACTTGTTGAAGGAGCTACGGCAGTTCCTGAAGGACGACGCCAAGAGGAAGAGGGCGGTCGAGGAAGAGGTGGCGGCGGCCATCGCCGCCGCGAAGGAGGCGGAGTTGCGGGAGGCGGAGGCGGAGGCGGACTCGTACCTAGTCGACCTCCCCGAGTAGGATCGCGCATTACGGATGTAGAATCAATGAAATCCGTAGTATGATCAATGAAATCCGTAGTATGATCATTGAAATCGAACTTCCCGGGGTTTTTATTTTTGAAAATACGGGGCGAAATACGGGTTCTGCTAGACGGAATGGCTCTTTCGTTGCCAACTTTTCGATACGGGGCGAAAAAGCAGCCAGCTACGGGGCAGAAAAGTAAGGGGCCTGTTAGACATGCTCTTACACCACAACGGGCTGCGGATTTCCTGGGACCGATTCGTTCTAAAGGGCTGGGGATGGATTGCACGAGGCGGGCACACCAGCGGAAGGCGTCCAGAACTCGGAGTCGGCGTACACGCAAGGACACGGCCGCGTCGGTCGTAATGCTCCGCCCACTTTTGCCAACACCTACCCCGGCTGTGTCGTGCTCGGCGAGCAGTCGCCGCCCTCGTGTCCTGTTTTGCTCCCAGATGTAGTGTCCATGGAAAAAATAAAGGCTAGGTAGGTTAGTTAGTTGCGGATCCATGGTTTCCTGTAACACATCGTGTAAAGCCAAAGATAGATGTACCGTCCGTGCAGCGAAATCAATGGATCCGCCGCAATGCAAGGTCAGGGACGGCGCGCGACGTCGTGGTGACCGTGTTGGCACCTCGCCGTTGAGCTCGGACACAAGGAGGCCGAGCGTGAGGCATGTGTCCATGGGTAGGCCGGACATGCTAGTGTCGTCAGCCAGCTTGGACACGCGGATGCCGACCTGCCAAGGGCGCGCATGTCGTCGACCAAGCGCTGCCACTGCAGGTCCGCCACACCCCCAGGAGGAGGTGCTTGCAGTCGTGCAACGCCTGCTGGGGTGGAGGCTTTCGAGATGCTGTACACGCCGAGGACGTCAAGTTCGCCGACGGGATCACCGGCGCTAACGTCGAATCAGGCCGTGAAGTGGACGCACGTGGAGATGTTCAGAGGCCGGGGAGTGGACTGGCACACGGCAAGAAGCGGAATGCGCTCCGTGTATCTGAATTCTGAAACCAGAGCGCACCAGAAGATTGACGGCACCCGCCGGCAGTGTCTCCTCCTCGCCATGTTCTTCTGGCCAGGCCAGCTAGAGGAAGATCAGACCGTGCAAGGTGATAAAGGAAACTAACCATGATGCATATAAGGTTGAGTTACCTAGCCATCTGCGAAAACTTCTCATGTGTTCAATGTGAAGCACCTTGTGCCGTATCATGATCTGAAGATCAGGTTTAAGCTCGAGGAAGAGTTTCTTTTTCCAACCCGGCGGGAATGATGTAGTCCGTTGCAGCTATGTACAGTACCACTGTTTTTTTTTCTATTTTAATTTTTTCTTTCTTTCAATCGGCTGACTAGCACTGTACATTTGCCAGACTTTTCTTCTACTAGCTTGTAGAGTGCATGTGTGTCTTCTTTTCTACTCCCTTGGGTTTCTCCCGCGGTTCGAGGATGCCCGGGGCAGCAGCCTCGGGTTCGACGGCGGAGGCGGCCTTCTTCTTCGTCGGAGGTGGTCGGCTAGGCTGGTAGTCCTGTGTGGGGGATCATGGGATCTCACACAGGTTTCCGGCAATGGTGATCTAGTCCAGGGTGTCATGGCGGCCAGTGAAAACTAAGCCTCGACCTCGGTCTTGGCGGATGATGGCGGCGTTGGTCGATGTCGTTACCTTGTCGAAGGCGTCATCTTTGCCGTCTTGGCACTACGCTCGGCGAGTTGGGATGCGCGGCTGCCGGTGAAAACCGTGCTCCGACCTCGGTTGGCGGACGATGGCGACGTGTCGCGCCGCTACCTTCTTGAAGGCATCGTCGTCGCGAGTCGCGGTTTTCTCACTCGTGCTGCTCCGGGGGAAACCCTAGGTCTGGGTCTCCCGGATCGGACGATGGCGGCGCGGCCTGCGTCGTTCTACCTCTTGAGGCATCGTTTTTGGAGCAGCTGCTGGATGTTGGCGGTTTTCGGTGTAGTGGTGTTCATCTACCACATTGTTGGCGCTGAGTCTCAGCGGCATGGTGCTGCAGGGTATCGACGACAGATGCGGGATGATGTATACGTGCAGGATGGTGGAGCCGTCTGGCGTCATGGTGGCATCGACGGCAGGTCTTGCAAGGTTAATGCGATGATCTCTCTTGAAGATGGAGTCGAGGAAGACGGCGGGAGCAACTCATGTGGCGTGTGCATTGGCGTGCGCTGAGAGTCTGCTTGACTGGATGTGATTCTCACTTGCTATTGGGCGATTTGGGAAGGCATTTAGTTTTGGATGATGTGAGTTGGTGTATTGTCACCCTCTTCATCCCATTGTAGGTATAGTAAGGTTGCTTCGAGATTGAGCTTTTGTATTGTTTCTTGTAAGGTTTCGTGAATAATCTAATAAAAAAAGCCGTGTGCATCCTTTAGATGCAAAAGCTGGGGCGATATTTCCCCCATTTCAAAAAAAAAAACTGAAAAATAAACTCACTGTTCCCCTTTTCCTCTGTTCTTGGCATGCGCCTCTTTGATTTCTTTATCTGGTATTGCTACTTCCCGCTACATCATTAACACACCTAGATCCAACAATCAGTGTTTTTTTCGCTGGTGTTGTGAGCCTTAATCTCGATTTACGACTGTATCTGCATTAGTTATTTTGTTTCGCGTGTAGTTTTATCTAGCTAGTGCCCCCAAAGAAAAAAAAAAGTTTTATCTAGCTAGTGAGCTACTGGCCAGTGAGGCTTCACCTGATCATACTTCACGCGTGCATAGTATCTTTCTCGGTTGCACTTTTGATTGAGGATTTGAAGTGGCCACGGTATTATAACATGGTTCATAACTTTATACTATGTAAAAACTGATATTTTTGGAGTTATGATTTCACTTTGAGCGTTACATGAAAACACTGCCCTGTTTTTTTTTATAGCAATTATTGAATGTTCAAAGTTTGTGTAAATCATCCATGACCTCATATTTGTTTTTGAACCGGATATGTCATTTCTTCTAACATCGAGATCCGGAGATGGATTAAAGATCCAGACCCTTCTGAAGCATTACTAATATGAAATTGCCTATGTTTTGATCGTCTCGACAAAGGAACCCTTTACGTTACACGCCATATGAAGTCATTCATCACCTTCATAACATCTCCTGCTGTTCATAAATCAGGTAGGTGAAATAAGGCCGCAGAGGTTGCTTATCAAATCACACAGGCTAATGCAGAATTGCAGATTGATGCTGCATCATCACACTTCAAGCAACACCATAGGGAAGCGCTTTCCTCTTACTCTCCAGGACACAACATTCACGTCTCTGTCTCTGCATCACTGAAATGCTATCCTAATATACATCAGGTAGACAGTAGCCAGACCAGAATCCTTTGCATCATAGGGATTCTGCAAGCTAGACTGAATGTGCTCTGCCAGAGATGAGATCCAACCAAAGAAATGCCTAGTAACTTGTAATCTGAGCTGAATTTACGAAGAAAGAGCTGGTGCAGAACACAGATAATCCTTAAATTTGTGTAGGGTAGAGAGTAGAAACAAAACAACCCCGATTATGCGACGTAGCCCAAACATCCAATTTTTTCCTGATGTTGTTTAAACGCGTCCCACTGGTAGTATTTCAGCGACGGACTCATTGACACAAACATGCCAACCATTCCTCAGCATTAGACACGAATGATAATAATGTTTCCGCGACAGTAGGTGCGGGTGAATTAGTAAAGGAAACTAAGAACACTTCCATGACCCAAAGAGGTGCCTGATGAGACAAATATCATATCATGCTTGATAAGATGCAGATCATGAAAAAATGATGCTCTGGTTCAAAAAAATTTAAGTCACAATCGGTAGATCCGTGAAGAAACACAAAGAGGAAAACAGAGATGTTTGTACTTTGCAGGCTGCCATCCCATCGGATTGTTTTTGCTTCAAATCACTACAAATCATAGAGTCCAAGTGCTACACATCAGTTACAACGGGCACGACGCACTAGAAGAAACAACGAAGTCAGGGCAAACATTACATCTTCGAAACAATCTGGAAAACGATCGACCAGGCCGATGATCACACACCGATCTGACCATCTCAGTTGGAAGATACGACTCATCCATCTTCATTCGTCGTCGTCGTCGCTGAGGCCGACGTCTTCCCGAAGTCCAAGGCGAGCGAACATCTCGCTATACTCTTGGAGCGCCCTTGCGCGTGACTCGGCCAGAATCGCCTTGGCTTCTTCTTCGCTGATCTCCTCGTCGTCGTCTTCGTCATCAGATACCTCTGGTTCGTCCTCCGCCTTCCTTTTCCCGGCCATCACGCTCCTCCTGGAGTCGATCGGGTGGCGAATTGGGGAGGCGGCTGCGTGGTCTTGCGACATATAAAGGCGGCGGGGCTTTCTTGGGATGAGCGTCGGAGTCGGAAGACCGTCTTCGAGTCCAATCCTTGGATCCAGCGCACTGATCTAGCAGATCATAACGGGCTGCACATTTGCTCGGACCGATTCGTTCTAACGGGCTGGAGACCGACGACATTGGCAAATATCCAGAGCGAAACCACGGCCCACGGCCACTGCCAACAGCGCCGCCTTACGTGACGGCACGCCCGGGCTGGCGCGCGGTGGCATCCGGTATGTGTCTCTGTCTGTCACACGAAGTTACACGAAGCCCACAGCTGAGCGACGAGGAGAACTCATCGCTAAAGGCTACTCTATTTGGATTAGGATCAGGATCAGCCAATCGATCGTAAGGAGGGCGATTTGCAATCAGTCCGCGGGTTTACTTTTCTCGATAAAAGGAATATAATAATATCGGGAAGATGTTAATTGCACTTAGCATTTGGAACATAAAAATGCTCTAGCGGTATTACGGATACACCCAAAAAAATTACAGTAAATTTTTTTCGCTACAGTGATCTATTATTTGAAGTAGCAATACTAACACCACCAAGCGACGCCTCCAAGTAGAATACAGTGCATAATCGTCGCCGTCGCCCGGTCAAAGATCTTGGGTTTTTATCCCGGAGAAAGTCTTTACTTACAAAACAATGACTTCAACAAGATCATTGCTAGACACAACCAATTAAGGCTAGACTTTAAATTTTTGTCTTGAAAGATAAGACTTTGAATTTCTTATGTGATATCGCCTCCTCTTACGATACAGTTGCTCCAAGTCACGAATCACCAAGCCAACTCCTCATCGCCATAAAAACTCGAATCACCATTGCTAGTCCTCAGATTTCGCTTCCATAACATTCTTCGTCACCTAACTTCACCATGGAACGAGCAAGTGTGTCCATGATGGTAACAGCCAGTCACCTAACTTCACCATGGAACGAGCAAGTGTGTCCATGATGGTAACAGCCAGCAGACCTTCGCAACGGTCCCTATGAAACCAAATGATCAGAGAAAACCATGGGTGCGCACGATCGAATTCCACCTGGTCCTGCAATCTCCAGGCATAAATCGCCTTGTGGAGTTCGCTAACGGTGCGTTCCTGAACACGGCACTATAGACAGGTGATGGCGGCTACTGGCAACGCTAAAAAGATCTTGATACGTTGGGACTCCAAGTTCAAAGTGTTGTATCAATACAGTATCTTCCCAACAAGGATGACTCAAGGGTTTATATTGAACTCTTGGGGAACTGGACAAAGAGTATTCTCTTCTCCCTTCGTCTAGCAATCATGTAAGTAAAATAGTAGAGTCAATGGTGCTCTACATCAGTTACAGTGGGCACAATACACTAGGAGAAACGACGAACTCAGGGAAACCATTACATCTTCGAAACAATTTAGGGCAACAAGGAACCAACAACAACATCTTCTAAGTAAGAAAAAACCGTCACATAGTTGTCGGTGACGCCATTATCTCAATTGGATGACCCCAGCGCATGCTCATCCATCATCATCACTCGTCGTCCTCGTCCGAGGAGTCATCATCATCATCATCGGAGTAGCGGAGGCATGCGTCTTGTTGAAGTCCAAGGCGAGCAAACATCTCACTATACTCTTTGTCGATCCTTGCGCGGGGCACGACCGTCATCGCCTCGAATTCTTGGTCGCTCATGATGTTGTCGTCGGAATCAAATACCTCTGGTTTGTCCTCCGCCTTCCTTTTCCCGGCCATCCACTACCTCATGTACATTGATTAGCGGCATTATTGTGCCATATCTTCTCCGATCCGCCGCTAATAGCAGATTTAGGCGACATATATTACAATTACTGCCGCTAATGACGCGCAAATTACCGGAAATCTAGGAAAATGCCGCACTAATACCGGCAGCTAAGGAAACTTCCGCAAAAGATTTTGCTAATTAACGGCACTTTCGTGATGTGCCACTAAAGATGAAGCGGTCCGAAGTGTTTCCACACAACTATACAAGGTTTAAGAGTAAGATGTTAAAACAATATAGTACTAGGACTAAATTGAAAAGTGGTTTTCCGGAATCCAGACAATTCTCCCCACGCACCAGCGGGGCGCCGCCGCGACGCGTGTCGGCGGTGGGGCTTCTCCTCACGCTCCCTGCGGCCGGCTCTGAGGGTTGCGCACTCTCCATCGACAACCTCATCTCTCGGGCTACACGCGGGACTAGCTCGCCGACGTGCCCCCCCCCCCGCCTCGCTCGCCTCCTAAATCTCCTCACACCGCTCGAGGACCAATATGCCACTGATGTGCTTGTGCTCCGCCTCACGGGGGTGCAGGTTGCCGAATTCGTGCTCCTACACCAGGAGCTCGTGGTCGCGCCGCCATTTAGTCTATCTGTGCGACCACCGTGGCAACCCTAGTCGCCACGGTCGTTGATACGTCTAATTTGCATCACTATTTTATATCATAATTTAGTGTGATTGATTGATATATTTCATATTTAGAGGTGATACTTATGTCATTCCATCTATTTTTGCATGATTGATGTTTATTGGGGAATTAACCGCCGGAGCCTGGATTCTGCTGGAAGAAGGACCGTCGAGACACCATATTTCTGAAGAACAATAATTCCCAGAAAATATACGGAAAATCCTATTTTTTCCAGATGACGGAGGAAGCCAGAAGGGGAGGCAGAGATGGGCCAGGAGGGGGCCAGACCACCCCTAGGCGTGGGCCCACTCCTGGCCGCGCCTAGGCATGGTCTGGGCACCCTGGCCCACTTCTGGCATCGCCCCCTCGCGTATTTTAACCCCCCTAGAAACCTAAGATCGGAGGAGCGACCAAAGAAATATTCCGATGCCGCTATGGGACGGAGAACCAGAGAGAGAGAAAAGCTCTCCGGCAGGCTAAAATCTGCTAGGGAAATTCCTTCCCGGAGGGGGGAAATCGTCACCATCGTCATCGCCATCGAGCTGGACTTCATCGGGATCATCATCACCATCATCTCCACCACCAGCACCATCATCACCGCCGTCTCCACGCCGTCCCGCTGTAACATCTTGGGTTTGATATTTGTCTAGTTCATAGGGGAAACTTTCCTGGTGTTGATTACTACTTGTAGTTGATCCTATTGAGTGAAACCATTGAATTAAGGTTTATGTCAAGATTGTTATTCATCATTATATCACCTCTAATTATGATCCATATGATGTCTCGTGAGTAGTTCATTTAGTTCTTGAGGACATGGGAGAAGTCATGATGTTAGTAGTGGAACTATGTTGAGTAATATGCAATTATTTGATATTTAAGTTGTGGTGCTATTCTTCTAGTGGTATCATGTGAAAATCGACTACATGATACTTCACCTTTATGGGCCTAGGGGAATGCATCGTGTATTTGGTTACTAATTTTGGGGTTGTGGCAGCGACAGAAACCCAAACCCCCGTTAGGAACCCAGTGCACGAGGGAGTGTAGGATCTCAAAGTTTAAGGTTGTGGTTAGACTTATCTTAATTACTTTCTTGTAGTTGCAGATACTTACAAGAGGTATAATCATAAGTATCCAAGTATGGATTAGTGCATTAGCATAGGTTCACCAACACAACACTTACCAAACCATTGAAAATTATTCAGCTATGTGAAGCGAAAGCACTTGACGAAATTCCGGTGTATCCTCAGGAACGTTTGGTCATCATAAGAACAACAACCGGCTTGTCCTTTGCTCTTAAAAAGATTGGGCCACTCGCTGCAATTATTATTACTGTATTATATTTACTCGTACTTTATTTATCTGTAATACCAAATACCCAAGCAAACCTGTTTGCTAGTGTTTACAGTGAATCTTTGATCAGAACTGCTCGTCAACACCTTCTGCTGCTCGTTGGGTTCAACACTCTTATTTATCGAAAGTACTACGATACACCCCCTATACTTGTGGGTCATCAAGACTATTTTCTGGCACCGTTGCCGGGGAGTGAAGCACTATTGAAGAGTGGAATTGGTAAAGGTAACTTTTATTGTAAGTGCTATTTTTTATTTCTGTTTGCTACTGCTTTATTTTATTATGGAGGCGTGTCCATTTGACTCCCTACACTGGGATTACTACTACCACTGCTACGGTAGTAGATGAACCACCGCCTGCTCAATTAGATCCTTTTAAAATACCTATGAAAATTGTTGAATGTGTTATGAATAACTGCTATTTTGGAGATGGAACTGTCCATCCGGGTGATCATTTACTCTTTATACATGAATTATGCGAGTTGTTCAAGTGTGCAGGTATCTCAATGGACCAAGTTAAGAGGAAATTATTCTCTTTATCACTCAAGGGAAGAGCTGCGGAATGGTATAAGATGTTGAAGAATGGTTGATCTATTGGATGGGAGGAAATTGTACCTCTCTTTTATTCTAAATTTTATCCTCCCAGTGAGATTCATAAAGATCGGAATCAAATATATAATTTTTGGCCTCAATATGGAGAGAGTATTGCCCAAGCGTGGGGGAGATTGAAGTCACAAATGCTCAAATGTCCCATTCATGAGCTCCCCAGTAATATTGTTATTAATAATTTCTATGCAAGGCTTTCTCTTCATGATAAGAATTTATTGGATGCTTCTTGTTCTGGATCATTTACACATATGAAGGAAGAAGCTAAATGGGATCTTCTTGACCGCATTCAGGAAAATACTGAAGGATGGGAGAATGATAAAGGAAGAAAGTCAGGTATTAATTATGATTATGAATGCATTGAATCTTTTATGCAAACTAATGACTTTCGTAATACTAATGTTGTTTATGGTCTTGATTCTCAAGTTCTTGCAAAAATATTTATGGCTTTTGCCTCTTATCTTGATGTTCCCAAAAAGGAGTGGAACAAGTACCATGCACCTTATAAAGATATTGTTAATTGTATTCCTTCTAGAAATATTGAAGTTTGTACTGCTGATCGTGTTTTGCCTGAACCTTATATTGAGAAAGTACATTTCCCTGCCAATGTAAAGGAACATTCTACTATAACTAGTGTGGTTAAGAAAAGTATAAAGAAAGCTATAGAACCTGATGAACAAATAACTATTGAACCTGCGATAGCAATAGTTAAGGACATGGTTACTGAAAATGTAGAAAACGGACATATATTTTTTGTGAAGATGTCTCTAATATTGTTTCACATCCTAGTAAATCTAAGAAAACTAGTGTTCATGTGCTTTCTGTCAGAATAGGTGATCATTGCTATTATGGTTTATGTGATATTGGTGCAAGTTCTAGTGTTATTCCTTATGAGCTTTACAGGGAAATTATGCATGAAATTGGTTCTTGTGAACTTGAAGAAATTGATGTGGTTATTCAGCTTGCTAATAGAGAGACCATCTCTCCAATTGGTATTGTTAGAGATGTGGAAGTTTTATGTTGTAAGATTAAATATCCTGCTGATTTTCTAGAACTTGGTTCAGCTGCTAGTAAGACTTGTCCTATAATTTTTGGTAGACCTTTCTTGAATACTTGTGGTGCTACTATAGATTATATGCTTGCAAATTTCAAGTTGGGAGTTAGCACAACCATGCTTTCATGGGGCACGCTTTCAACATTGCACGTATTCCTATTTAGTTGATATCATGTTCTTTTTTATGGATGCCTAGCGGTGTGAAATAAAATTGAAACTTGTAAGTCCATGGAGTTTGTATATATGTTAGAGAAATGCCTGGGTAGCCAACTTAAGCCATGCATCATTCATGGTGGAAATTTCCAGCGAACCATAGTGAGCATTGTATGACGCATCTTCAATAAAAAAAGCTATGCCCATAGTAAATAAAAGGATTGCTGAGATGCTTATTGTTTGTTTGTCTTGTCATTTTGGTTTGGGAATGCTCCTATTGTTGGAGATATGCCCAAGAGGCAATAATAAAGTGGTTATTATTATATCTTTTGTGTTTATGATAATAGTTTGCATCTCATGCTATAATTGTATTAACCGGAAACATTAATACATGTGTGTTATGTAAACATAAAAGAGTCCCTAGTAAGCCTCTTGTTAAACTAGCTTGTTGATTAATAGATGAATATAGTTTCATGATCATGAACATTGAATGTTATTAATAACAAGGTCATATCATTAGGTGAATGATGTGATGGACATACACCCATAGTAAGCGTAGCATATTATCAAGTCATTTAGTTCTTTGTGCTTCAAGCTTTAATATGCATAAGAACTTAATCCTTCGACCATGAGATCATGTTAATCACCTACACGGATGGATTCTTTGATGCCACCAAACACTACTATATAAATGGGTTGTTATAAAGGTGGCATTATGTGTTCGGAAAGTATAGGGTTGATGCACTTGGATCAATAGTGGGATTTGTCCATCCTAATGACGGATAGATATACTCTGAGCCCTCTTGGTGGAAAGATATCTGATTAGCTTGCAAGCATGTGACTGGTTCACAAAGGATATCATATCACGGTACGAGTAAAGAGTACTTATCGGTAATGAGGTTGAACTAGGTATGGAGATACCGACGATCAAACTTCGGATGAGTAAAATATCGCGAGAAAAAAGGAATTGTTATTTTATGTGAATGGTTCTTTCGATCACGAAGTCATCGTTGAATATGTGGGAGCTATTATGGATCTCCAGGTCCCGCTATTAGTTATTGATCGGAAAGGAGGCTCGATCATGTCCGCATAGTTCTCGAACCGTAGGGTGACACACTTAAGGTTTGATGTCGTTATAAGTAGATGGAATATGGAACGGAGTTTGAATGTTGTTCGGAGTCTCGGATGGGATCTAGGACATCACGAGGAGTCCCGGAATGGTCTGAGAATAAGATTCATATATAAGAAGTCACTTTACAATTTTGGAAATGATCTGGTGCATTTATGGAAGGCACTAGAATATTCTAGAACCTTCCAGAAGAAACCACCATGGAAGGTGGAGTCCCGGATGGACTCCACCAACCTAACCAGCCAACCAAGAGGGAAGGTGGAGTCCATGGTGGACTCCACCACCTTGGCCGGCCAAGGGAGAAGGAAATGGAGCAATCCCACTTCCCCTAGGTTTCACCCAAAAGGCAGTTTTTGGAGTTGGACTTCAATATGGTTTTGGGGCAACCCTAGGAGGTTCCACCTATATAAGGAGAGGGAGAGGGGAGGGGCCCGGCCACACCAATAGCCGCACCACCCAAGGGCACCCAAGGCCGGCGCCCCAAGTGCCCCTCTCCCCAAACCCTGGCCACTCCCCTCCTCCCTATTCTACCGCGGTGCTTAGGCGAAGCACTGCCGGAGAAATCCACCACCACCGCTACCACGTCGTCGTGCTGGCAGGAAATCTACTACATTCGCTGCCCGTTGGAACAGGGAGAAGTACGCCATCATCAACACCAAACGTGTGACCGAGTGCGGAGTTGCTGCCAGATTGTGTCACCGTCAAGATCTTCTACGCGCTTTTGCAAGCGGCAAGTGATCGACTACATCAACCACGAGATCTATCTCATTAACGCTTATAGATCTTCAAGGGTATGATGATCTTCACCTCGTTGCTACCATCTACTAGATTAGATCTTGGCTTGTTATTCGTTCTTGCGGTAGGAATTTTTTTGTTTTCTATGCTACAAATCCCTACAGTGGTATCAGAGCCGTGTCTATGCATAGATTGGTTGCACGAGTGGAACACAATGGTTTTGTGGGCGTTGATGCTTTTGTTGTCTCTTGTTATCTGTACTTTGCATCTTGCGGGATGGTGGGATGAAGCGGCCCGGGATAACTTTACATGACCACGTTCATGAGACCTGCTCCACGCTTGACATGCAACTTGTATTGCATAAGTGGCTTTGTGTGTGTCAGTTTCTCTCACCATAGTTAAGATTCAATTACTATTTCAATTGACAACACTTGTATCAGCGTTGTGGTTCATGTTCGTAGGTAGATTGGATCTTACTCGAAAATCCTAAACCACGTAAAATATGCAAACCGAATTAGAGGCGTCTAACTTGTTTTTGCAGGGTTTGGTGATGTGATATGGCCATGATGTGATGATGAATATGTATGAGATGATCATTATTGTATTCTGGCAACCGGCAGGAGCCTTATGGTTGTCTTTATACCATGTAGTAGTATTATTATTTTAAATTAGTTGTAATAGTTGCTACATGTGGTGAACAACCATGAAGACAGCGCCATTGACCTTGACGCTACGTCGACGATGATGGAGATCATGCCCGTTGATGATGGAGATCATGTCCTTGCTTTGGAGGTGAAGATCAAAGGCGCACAGACAAAAGAGACATATCATATCACATTATGAATTGCATGTGATGTTAATCCTTTTATGCATCTTATATTGCTTAGATCACGACGGTAGCATTATAAGATGATCCCTCTCACTAAAAATCAAGATAATAAAGTGTTCGTCCTTAGTTAGCACCGTTGATAAAACTCGTTGTTTTGAAGCATCACGTGATGATTGGGTGTGATAGACTCCACGTGTGCATACGACGGGTGCAAGCCAGATTTGCACATGCAGAAACTAAGTTTTGACTTGACGAGCCTAGCATGTACAGACATGGCCTCGGAACACGGAAGACCGAAAGTTTGAGCATGAATCATATAGATGATATGATGAACATTATGTTCTCAATTGAAACTAAATCATCTCACGTGATGATCGGACTTGGTGTAGTTGATTTGGTTTGTGTAATCACTAAGACAATTCGAGGGATATTATTTTGAGTGGGAGTTCACCTTGTTAATTTTAAATTAATAGTAAACTCAATTTATCATAAACTTAGTCTAAACTCTTTGCAAATATGTTGTAAATTATGGCGACCCCTACCATCAACTTTAATTCATTCCTAGAGAAAGAAAAGCTGAAAAACAATGGAAGCAACTTTACGAATTGGTTCTGTAACTTGAGGATTGTCCTCACTGTTGGACAACTGCTCTGTGTGCTCGATGCACCGCTGGGTGACCCACCTGCAGAAACAGCTACCGATGAGGCTAAAAATGTTTACCTCACTCAGAAGACACATTACTCCACAGTTCAGTGTGCCATCCTCTACGGTTTAGAATCGGAGCTTCAGAAACGCTTTGAGACCCACGACCCTCATGATATAATAAGTGAGCTCAAAATGATATTTGAAACTCATGCGGTGATGACCCACAAGAATAGGGGGTGTATCGTAGTACTTTCGATAGATAAGAGTGTCGAACCCAACGAGGAGCAGAAGGTGTGGACAAGCAGTTTTGATGAAGGATTCACTGTAAATGCTCACAGACAAGTTTTCAGGGGTTTTTGATATAGCAGATAAATAAAATACAAGTAAGTAAAATGCGGGAATAATAATTGCAGCAAGTGGCCCAATCCTTTTTAGCACAAAGGACAAGCCGGTTTGTTTACTTATGATGACCAAACGTTCTTGAGGACACACGGGAATTTAGTCTAGTGCTTTCGCTTCATATAGTTGATTAATCTTCATTGTTTTGATAAGTGTTGTGTGGGTGAACCTATGCTAATGCACCACCCTTCCTAGGACTAATACATACTTGTGATTAAACCCCTTGCAAGCATCTGCAAATACAAGAAAGTAACTAAGATAAATCTAACCACAGCCTTAAACTCTGAGATCCTGCTATCCCTCATGCATCGATATACCAACGGGGGTTCGGAGTTGTCGTCACTCCGGCAACCCCACAATTAGCAAACGAATACAAGATGCATTCCCCTAGGCCCATAAAGGTGAAGTATCATGTAGTCGACGTTCACATGACACCACTAGAAGAATAACACCACAACTTAAATATCAAACCATTAAATATTACACAACATAGTTCACTACTAACATTTAGACTTCACCCATGTCCTCAAGAACTAGACGAACTACTCACAAGACATCATATGGAACATGATTAGAGGTGATATGATGATGAATAACAATCTGAACATAAACCTTGATTCAATGGTTTCACTCAATAGCATCAATAACAAGGAGTAATCAACACCGGGAGAGTTTCCCCTATGAAATAATCAAGATTCAACCCTAGATGTAACAGCGGAGACGAGGTGCAGCGGTGGAGATGACGGTGTCGGTGGTGGAGATGATGATGATGTTCCCAATGAAGTCCAGCTCGATGACGGTGACGATGGCGACGATTTCCCCCTCCGGGAGGGAATATCCCCGGCAGATTTCAGCCTGCCGAAGAGCTCTTTTCTCTCTGGTGTTTTCCGCCCCGCAGAAGCGGCTGCGATTATCCTCGATGTTCTGTTGCACCTTAGGGTTTCTGGGAGATGAATTACGCGAAAGGGCGATGGCCGAGGGGGTTCGTGGGCCCCCTCCCCACATGGCGGCGCGCCATCCCATGTGGCCGCGCCGGCCTATGGGGAGGGCCCATGGAGGCCCTCCTCGGCCTCCCCTTTTGGCTGGCTCCGTCATCTGGAAAAATAGGAGCTTCGGTATATTTTCCGTCAATTGTTGATCTTCAGAAATATTGTATCCTGACGGTGCTTTTTCCAGCAGAATTCTGACTCCAGTGAGTAATTCTCCAATAATCATGAAACATGCAAAATAGGTGAAATAACATAAGTATCATCTCTAAATATGAAATATATCAATGAATAACAGTAAATTATGATATAAATAGTGATGCAAAATGGACGTATCATGTGGCCATGGAAAGCTATGATGCTTCTGAAAAGTTCTTTAACTGTGAGATGGAAGAGGGCAGCTCCGTTAGCGAGCATGTGCTCAAGACGTCTGGGCACGCGAAGAAACTCCAAGACTTGGGAATAACGATTCCTAACGCCTTGGGGATTCATCGTGTTCTTCAATCACTGCCACCTAGTTACAATAAATTCGTGATGAACTACAACATGCAGTGCATGGACAAGACGTTACCTGAACTCTTCTCAATGCTGAAATTTTTTGAAGTGGAGATAAAGAAAGAGCGCCAAGTGTTGATGGTCAATAAGACCACCAAGTTCAATAAGCAGGGCAAGCCTAAGGAAAATGGTAAATTCAAGAAGGGTGGCAAAAAAGCTGACGCGCCTCCTAAGAAACCCAAGGCTGTCCCCAACTGATATTGTGTGCTACTACGTACTGCAAAGAAGAGGGACACTGGAAGCGGAATTGCTCAAAGTACCTGGTACATCTGAAGAGTGGGAACATAAAAAAGAAAGGTATATCTGATATACATGTTATTGATGTCTATCTTACTAGTAATCATAGTAGTTCCTGGGTTTTTGATACTGGTTTGGTTGCTCATATTTGTAACTCGAAACAGGAGCTACAGAATAAACGAAGACTAGCAAGGGACGAGGTGACGATGCGCGTTGGAAATGGATCCAAGCTCGATGTGATCGCCGTCGGCACGCTCCCCCTACATCTACCATCGGGATTAGTTTTAAATCTGAATAATTGTTATTTGGTGCCTGCGTTAAGCATGAACATTATATCTGGATCTTGTTTATTTCAAAGCGGTTATTCATTCAGGTCTGAGAATAATGGTTGTTCGATTTATATGAATAATATCTTTTATGGTTATGCACCTGAGATGAATGTTTTATTCTTGTTAAATCTCGATAGTAGTGATACACATATACATAACATTGATGCTAAATGAAAGAAATTAAATGATAATTCTACATATATGTGGCATTGTCGTCTTGGTCATATTGGAGTGCAACGCATGAACAAACTCCGTTTAGATGGATTACTTGAATCACTTCATTTTGAATCACTTGATAGATGCGAGGCATGTCTGATGGAAAAATAATAACTAAAACTCCATTCTCTGGTATTATGGAGCGAGCTACAGACTTGTTGGAAATCATACATACTGATGTATGTGGACTAATGAGTGTAGCATCGCGCCGTGTTTATCGTTATGTTCTTACTTTCACAGATGATTTGAGTAGATATGGGTATATCTACTTGATGAAATATAAATCTGAAACTTTCGAGAAGTTTAAGGAATTTCAAAGTGAAGTAGAAAATCAATGTAACAAGAAGAATAAATTTCTACATTCTGATCATGGAGGTGAATATCTGAGTTATGAGTTTGGCATGCATCTAAATAAATGTGAAATACTTTCACAATTGACACCGCCGGGAACACCACAGCGCAATGGTGTGTCCGAACGTCGGAATCAAACTCTATTGGATATAGTTCGATCTATGATGTCTCTTACAGATTTACCGTTATCTTTTTGGAGTTATGCATTAGAGACAGCAACATTCACTTTAAATAGGGCACCATCTAAATCAGTTGAAACGACACCGTATGAATTATGGTTTGGAAACAAACCTAAGTTGTCGTTCCTTAAAGTTTGGGGCTGTGAAGCTTATGTAAAGAAGTTACAACCTGACAAGCTCGAACCCAAAGCGGAGAAATGTGTCTTCATAGGATACCCTAAATAAACAATTGGGTATACTTTCTATCACAGATCCGAAGGTAAAATCTTTGTTGCCAAGAACGAATCCTTTCTTGAAAAGGAGTTTCTCTCGAAAGAAGTGACTGGAAGAAAAGTAGAAATCGACGAGGTTACTGAACCTTCCCTTGAAAATCAGAGTAGCGCAACACCGGAAGATGTTCTTGTGCCGCCTACACCGCGATTAGTGAGGAAGCTAATGATAATGATCATGAAACTTCGAACGGAGTTACTATTGAACCTCGCAGGTCGACGAGGGTACGTGCCACTCCTGATTGGTACGATCCCGTGTTAAATGACATGATTGTAGACAACAATGATGAAGACCTTGCGACGTGATGAGCCCAGATTCCAACAAATGGCAAGAGGCCATGAAATCCAAAAAAGGATATGATAACCAAGTATGGACTTTGGTAGACTTACCTGATTGCCGTAAGGCTGTCGAGAATAAATGGATCTTCAAAAAAAACATATGCTGATGGTAATATTACTGTCTATAAAGCTTGACTTGTCGCGAAAGGGTTCCGACGAGTTCAAGGAGTTGACTACAATGAGACTTTCTCACCTGTAGCGAAGCTAAAGTCTGTGAGGATATTGTTAGCAATAGCTGCATTTTTCGATTATGAAATTTGGCAGATGGATGTCAAAACGGTGTTCCTAAATGGTGACATTGAGGAAGAGTTGTATATGGTACAACCCAAAGGTTTTGTCGATCTTAAAAATGCTGACAAGGTATGCCAACTTCAGAGTTCAATTTATGGACTGAAGCAAGCATCCCGGAGTTGGAACCGACGCTTTGATAAGGTGATCAAAGACTTTGGATTTATACAAATCGATGGAGAGGCTTATATTTACAAGAAAGTGAGTGCGAGCTCTATAGCATTTCGGATATTATATGTATATGACATATTATTGATTGGAAATGATGTAGAACTTCTAAGTAGTGTCAAAGTCTATTTGAATAAGTGTTTTTCAATGAAGGACCTTGGAGAAGCAGCATACATTTTAGGCATCAAGATTTATAGAGATAGATCAAGACACCTAATAGGGCTTTCATAGAGTACATATCTGGATAATATTCTAAAGAAGTTTAGAATGGATGAGAGAAAGAAAGGGTTCTTGCCCATGTTACCAGGTAAGACCTTGAGTAAAACTCAAAGTCCAACTACGACAGAAGAAAGAGAAAAGATGAACAAAATCCTCTATGCCTCGTCCATATGCTCTATCATGTATGCCATGCTATGTACAAGACCAGATATCGCACATGCTGTTAGTTTGACCAACAGATATCAAAGTGATCCAGGAATGGAACACTGGATAACGGTCAAGAATATTCTGAAGTACTTGAAAAGAACTAAGGATATGTTTCTTTGTTATGGAGGTGACCAAGAGCTTGTTGTAACCAGTTACACCGATGCTAGTTGAAACACTGATCCGGATGACTCTAAGTCTCAACCCGGATATGTATTTATTTTGAATGGTGCAGCAGTAAGCTGGAGGAGTGCTAAGCAAAGCGTTATGGCGAAATCTTCAACTGAATCGGAATACATATATGCTTTGGAGGCTTCATCAGAGGCGATATGGATGAAGTGTTTCATTACTGAGCTTGGTATGGTTCCTAGTGCGTTGGACCCGATGGCCATCTATTGTGACAACATGGGTGCCATAGCCAATGCACATGATCCAAGGTCACACAAGAAGTTGATGCATACAAAGCTACGTTTTCACTCTATTCGCGAGTATGTCAAAGACGGCGACTTAAAGATTTGCAAAGTA
Source organism: Lolium rigidum (assembly GCF_022539505.1). Taxonomy (NCBI): domain Eukaryota; kingdom Viridiplantae; phylum Streptophyta; class Magnoliopsida; order Poales; family Poaceae; genus Lolium; species Lolium rigidum. Next base: position 343,110,908 of record NC_061513.1, on the reverse strand, counting down.
CACATTGATCTGAATGTGGCAAATCCGTTGACTAAAGCTCTCCCTTGAGCGAAACATGACCTACACCAGAACGCCATGAGTGTTAGGTACATTACAGTGCAATCTAGATTATTGACTCTAGTGCAAGTGGGATACTGTTAGAGATATGCCCAAGAGGCAATAATAAAGTGGTTATTATTATATCTTTGTGTTTATGATAATAGTTTGCATCTCATGCTATAATTTTATTAACCGGAAACATTAATACATGTGTGTTATGTAAACATAAAAGAGTCCCTAGTAAGCTTCTTGTTAAACTAGCTTGTTGATTAATAGATGGTCATAGTTTCATGATCATGAACATTGGATGTTATTAATAATAAGGTCATATATTTAGGTGAATGATGTGATGGACATACACCCATAGTAAGCGTAGCATATGATCAAGTCATTTAGTTCTTTGTGCTTCAAGCTTTAATATGCATAGTAACTTAATCCTTCGACCATGAGATCATGTTAATCACCTACAAAGGATGGATGCTTTGATGACACCAAACACTACTGCGTGAATGGGTTGTTATAAAGGTGGCATTAAGTGTTCGTAAAGTATAGGCTTGATGCACTTGGATCAATCGTGGGATTTGTCCATCCTAATGACGGATAGATATACTCTAGGCCCTCTCGGTGGAAACATATCTTATTAGCTTGCAAGCATGTGACTGGTTCATAAGGGATATCATATAATGGTACGAGTAAAGAGTACTTATCAGTAACGAGGTTGAACTAGGTATGGAGATACCGACGATCGAACTTCGGATAAGTAAAATATCGCGAGACAAAGGAAATTGTTATTTTATGTGAATGGTTCTTTCGATCATGAAGTCATCGTTGAATATGTGTGAGCTATTATGGATCTCCAGGTCCCACTATTAGTTATTGATTGGAGAGGAGTCTCGATCATGTCCGCATAGTTCTCGAACCGTAGGGTGATACACTTGAGGTTTGAATGTTGTTCGAATAAGTAGATATGGAATATGGAATGGAGTTCGAATGTTTTTCGGAGTCTCGGATGGGAACCAGGACATCAGGAGGAGTTCCGGAATGGTCCGGAGAATAAGATTCATATATAGGAAGTCACTTTCCAAGTTTGGAAATGATCCGGTGCATTTATGGAAGGAACTAGAATATTCTAGAACCTTCTGGAAGAAATCACCATGGAAGGTGGAGTCCCGGATGGACTCCACCAACCCTAACCAGCCAACCAAGAGGGAAGGTGGAGTCCATGGTGGACTCCACCACCTTGGCCGGCCAAGGGAGAAGGAAAGGGAGCAATCCCACTTCCCCTAGGTTTCACCCAAAAGGCAATTTTTGGAGTTGGGCTTCAATATGGTTTTGGGGCAAACCTAGGAGGTTCCACCTATATAAAGAGAGGGAGAGGGGAGGGGACCGACCACACTAATAGCCGCACCACCCAAGGGCACCCAAGGCCAACGCCCCAAGTGCCCCCTCTCCCCAAACCCTAGCCACTCCCCTCCTCCCTATTCTCCCGCGGTGCTTAGGCATGCCGGAGAACTCCACCACCACCGCCACCACGCCGTCGTGCTGGCACGATTTCGAGGAGGATATCCTACATCCGCTGCCCGCTGGAACAGGGAGAAGGATGTCGTCATCAACACCGAACGTGTGACCGAGTGCAGAGGTGCTGCTCGATTGTGGCACCGTCAAGATCTTCTACGCGCTTTTGCAAGCGACAACTGATCGACTACATCAACCACGAGATCTGTCTCGTTAACGCTTAGAGATCTTCAAGGGTATGATGATCTTCACCTCGTTGCTACCATCTACTAGATAAGATCTTGGCTTGTTATTTGTTCTTGCGGTAGAAATTTTTGTTTTCTATGCTACGAATCCCTACACCTATATCATGAGGCAGGAGTAATCCTATATCTGTTGACTGCCAAAACCCACCGGCGGGCAGCGGCCTTGTCAACACCGTAGAGCCGGGAAGAGCCTAGAGCTGCGGCTGGCTGAGACCCCTCCGAGCGACGGCCCGCAATGCTCTTCTGGTCACACGCGGCGATGCGAAGTGCAAGGGCGTGCCACCGACCTATACACGGTCGGGAAGGTGATGGGGATGCCTCGCTTAGTTTCTGCGGGGCATACATGTAAACATTAAATACGAGCCTCGATCGGCTCTCGGGTTATCTCTGTGAATCGGCTCAAAGAGCCGATCCACCCATGATTCGTACGGGGTGCACGAATACTTGGTGGTCCTGCTTGATCAAGATGAAGGCTGATGAGATCTACGACGATTTAGGGTTTTCACCGCATAATCGGATCATCCTATTCCGAGGTTGGGCCTCGCGGCCACGCACGGTGCTCGTAAGCCGATCCTAAACAAGGCCTAAAAACCAACATGAAGTTGATCCTCGGAACATCCCGTTTAGGACTTGCGAACGCCACCCTACGTGCCACTTGGATCCTCCCCCCTTTGTAAGGCCTAACTATTGCGGATATTAAACTAATCCTTGTAGAACAAGGAGCAATCGTAACGGATCAGATCTACTAAATAATGATCAAGCGGGGTGCCGCCCCCACACCGAGACGAGGCGTGAGGGCGGCTAGATATGCAAGGGTTGCACTACGTAAGCATGCTTAAACGAAGAACAATGCTAACCCTAACACATCTAATGATAACTACGTTGCTCGCCATCAAAAGCGCTTCGGTACGAGCAACGCATGAACAACGTGGGGCTTGTCTTGCCTAGATCGCAAGATGCGATCTAGGCGGCATGTCGCTCTACGATAGAAACCCTCGAGACGAAGGAGTTGGCGATGCGCCGAGATTGGTTTGTTTTGGGGTTGAACGTGAGTTGTTGTTTATTCCATAAACCCTAGATACATATTTATAGTCCAGCGGACTTTCTAATGAGGGCGTGCACTAAACCGTGCACGAGATAAACTCTAACTTCTAAATCGATAACAATCTATTATATTAAGATACACGGGCTAACTAGCCCAAATTCTCCGTGCAAGGCCGCTTCATAGATCTTCCATATGTAATCTTCCAAGCCCATCTTGATCGCGGCCCACCTCCTGATTTAGCCAAAATCCGGTGATAACACTTGCCCCACTGGTTTTGGTAATGATAATTTCAAAACCACTGCGTTTTTCCTCGGAGGGGTCGTGTCACGGCGGAGCGGAGACTGTCGCGGCATGCCTCATCATGACGACTTGCCTTCCCAACTTCTGCGCACGATTTGACAGTTTTGGCACCATGTCCTCGAGAACTGCTCGGAAATTAAAACCCCCACCTCCTTTTATTTAGCCGCATCGAACAGTTCTCCTCTTTACCCCTTCCGCAGTAGCACTCCAAAAAACCCTCTCCTGCAACCATGTCCTCTTCCTCTTCCTCTTCTTCTTCGTCGGATCTTTCCCACGTGTCCTCTCCCATCCAGAGTCGACGCCCTCGTGGGGTACGCAAGCGGCGTACGACATCCTCGCCCCAACGAAGTGGGACAAAGAGGACCATGACTCCTCCGTCGAGGTCCGAGGATGACAAATCCCACACCGACGGGGAGAGCGACCTCCGCTTCCTTGGCGACGAGGAAGTGGTGGAGGAGAGCGAAGACGACCGCCTCTCCCGGGCGGACTTCACCACCTCCGAGGAGGTGAAGGAGGAGGAAGAGGAGGAGGAGGATGAAGACGAGCTCCTCCGACGAGCCGCCGGCCAAACGCCGCCACTTCGGCCGGGAACTTCAGCGACGTCGACGGTGACGGCGGCGGCGACGAAGAGGATGAAGACGACGAGGGTCCTATCGGCGGCCGGCCGGAGCAGCGATGACGAGCCGGCGAGGAGCGGCGCCGGCGGTGGCGACAACGGCGGCGGCGGCGACGAGGGCGGCGGCGGCCCCTAGATAGGGTCTTAGCATAGGGCTAGCGATAGCGAGACGGGGCAATGTATCCCCCTGGTATTTCCTTTTGAGAGCAATCAGCTCTCCTATGTAAGAAATCTGGCTTATCAATGAAGAAATTCCCCAACTCGATTTTGCCGATTCCCTTTATGATAATTTAGCCGATTGTCTTCTGATTCTGCCGATTGCCAAACTGGACAATGCCCAACAAGCCGATGGCATCGCATCGGTCTCTCACGATAGATTTCGAGATAG
>NC_061513.1:343095659-343106660 GCF_022539505.1 Lolium rigidum | reverse complement strand
AATCTTCCAAGCCCATCTTGATCGCGGCCCACCTCCTGATTTAGCCAAAATCTGGTGATAAATGGGGCAGGAGGTACCCTGTTGGCGTCCTCAATGATAATGTATACTTACAATGACAAGAACTTACTTGGGACCTAAGTTGGGTACCATGAGGTTTAGGTACTTCTATTCAAGGGGCACGAGATTTTCAACTTGTGATTTGTCAAGCATATAACTCATATTTGCCCTCACATTAACTTTAACCATTCAAGATGCTTATGATAGGGGTAATGAGAGCTCAAAGCTAATGAGTACCATACTTTTTTGGAAGGTTTATAAAACTTGTTAATCTTGCTTCCTTCTGCGAAGGACCTTTCTTTTACTTTTTTTGTTGAGTCTTCACCTTCTTGTTTTATGCACCAATTAAGAGAGCATAGTTGTCATTCTAAGTATAATGTGCATAGTCCCAAAATTTATTATTGATTGATTCATGATTATGCTATTGCTTGTTCTCAAATTACTTGTATCTAGTCACCCTTTGAACTTTAAAGGTGTCCTGATATTTATGTTTTGCTACTCCATAAAGGACATGCTGAGTACCACTTTGCTATGTTTTCTCTATGCTCATAAACAAACAGTTGCTTTCAATGCACAATTATTCATGATCCTTTGTTTGAGTTACTTCTCATGTTATAACATAGTTGCTAAGTTCTATTGTTAGAATTATATCTATCATGCCTATGTTTAGAGTACTTTGATCTCAGCTCACAATGCTTTTACAATAAATTGATCAATATTGTGTTGGCTGCATGTCACCTCAAAAATTATTTTTGTTATCACTTACCTACTCGAGGACGAGCAGGAGTTAAGCTTGGGGATGTTGATACATTGCAAACATATCTATAATTTTTGATGCTCCATGCTTATTTTACACTAATTGATATATGGTTTGTTTACACTTTGTTGCACTTTTATACATTTTCTGGCACTAACCTATTGACAAGATGTCACAGTGCCAGTTCCCTGTTTTCTGTTGTTTTGTATTTCAGAAAAGTTGTACATGAAATATTCTCGGAATTTGACGAAACAAAAGCCGAAGATCTTATTTTTCCGTAATGAAGACGAAGTCCAGAGGGGGACGAAGAGGCGCCATAGGGCGGCCAGACCAGGCCTAGGCGCGGCACAGGCCCTGGCCGCGCCTACGGGTGGTCTGGGGCCCCCTAGCGGCCAACTAGATCGCCCTTCCGCCTATAAATGCCTCCCGACGCAAAAAAAACCTAAATCATCTAGCCTCCGTCCACGAAAAGTTTCGTAGCTCCGCCGCCGTCGCAGACAAGATTCGGGGGATAGAAGTCTCTGTTTCGGCACCCTGCCGGGACGGGAAATTTCCCCCGGAGCCATCTCCATTGACTCCACCGTCATCTTCATCGCCGTTGTTGACTCCCATGATGAGGAATGAGTATTTCTCCCCCGATGCTGAGGGCTTTACCGGTAGCTATGTGGTCTATCTATCTCTCCATGCATGATCTTTATGTGATCATGAGCTTTGTAATCTAGTTGAATATGTAGATGTATTCTTCAACTATTGTGCTACTCAAGTGGTTTTATTATGTGATCTCCGGGGACACCTTGTTCAACGGTGTGAAGGTGACAGTGTGCACATCGTGTTTGTTTCTTAAGCTTAATTTACAAAAAATACTTATGAATTGTGGTGACTAGTTAGTACCATCTTTTTATGCTCAAGGTGATAATGTGGGGCATCCATAGATTGTGAATGCGAACTTTAAGGAATTGTTATGCAGCCCTACGTAGTGAATTTGTGTTTATTATCAAACCGGAGAGTGGTTCAGAGTAGCATAGTGAAGTGATAATATTTATGTATTCAATTATGGTATCATTGTTGAGAGTGTCCACTAGTGAAAGTATGATCTCTAGGTCTTGTTTCCAAGCATTGAAACACCGTTTACAACCAGTTCTGCTACATGTTTGCCTGCTGCCATTTTTATTTCAGATTGCAATTACCACTCATAATCATCCATATTACTTGTATTTCACTATCTCTTTGCCGAACTAGTGCACCTATACACCTGACAAGTGTATTGGGTGTATTTGGGACACAAGAGACTTCTTGTATCGTAATTGCAGGGTTGCTTGAGAGGGATATCTTTGACCTCTACCTCCCCGAGTTCGATAAACCTTGGGTGATCCACTTAAGAGAAACTTGCTGCTGTTCTACAAACCTCTGCACTTGGGGGCCCAACACTATCTAGAAGAATAGAAACGTGCGTAGACATCAATACTCATCAAATATATTAGCAGCCATTCGATATGATAGCATGCGAATAGTTGCGGAACATTTTTGGTAGGAGGTGAAGCCCAACGCACTAGTTGCATCGGGCCTGCATTGGAAGTAGGAGTCGTAGTCTCTGACGTCCCGTAGAATGACCATGAACATGTCCCTTGACATCCTGTACCGGCGCTGGAACAATTTTTCCGGGAACACCGGATTGGTGCGGTGGAAGTAGTCCTTGTAGAGCTGGATGTGCCCTTCCACTTTGTTGCACGGCAGGTTTTTTGAGCGGCCCTTCACAGAGCCCCGGTGCACCGGCATCTGGCTGGTATTGTACTCATGGAGGATGGAGACTGCAGCAGTAGCCATGGTCTGCGTCGACTGATCGAACTCTTCATCGGAGGAGGAGTCAACAACCTCCGCACGGAACTTGTCCAGCATCTGCCACATGTCCATCTGCGTGGGTAGCAACTGCGGATCAATGGTCGTGCACAATAGCGCTCAAAACACGAGTAAGAAACCTACCGACGCAATTGATAGAACAGGTCGTGGGCGGCGAGGCCGGCCGGCGCAATCGATAGAGTTTGGACCCCAAACAGGCGACAGGTGCGCGCCAGAACCTACCCCGACTGATATTTTGTTCTCCGACGCGGCGAGGACCGAGCAGATGGCATGTACTGCGGCGGTGCGACGGGGCTGCAGGGAAGGGGTTGGGGTGGTGGCGTTGCACTAGGGCAGCAAAGAAGGGGGGAAATAGCAAATCGAAGCGGTTGATTTTGTTGTCTCTAGTGTGCGGGATCGGGTAAGAAAAGGAAAACGCTAGGCGCGACCGGCGTAACGTCCGCGAAGACGCAAATCTATCGCATATTTGAACTATATTTAAGTCACTTTGTACCACCCATTTACTTTCCATCGCCTGGCTGGAACACGATGCCGGCGGATTTTCGATCTACGCTGGGGCAAACGGTTGGCCCGTTGGAGATGCCCTCAGCGCTACCCTGAAAAATCCCCATCCATCACTTTCCATCCGCGCCCGTCCCCGGCTCCCCGCCCGGTGGCATCCCTTCCTCTATCCCGGTCCTGCCGCGCCACCATCGACCAAGGCGACGCGGGCGACGGGAGCAGATGCCTTCAGCAGAAGTGCCTGGGGAGCACCCTCTCTTGTCGCCAGCTCAGGACCCTCCACCGCCCAATCCAACGAGAGGCCGCCGGCCCTCGCCTCCACCGCTGGCCACAGAAGACAGTCCGGCGAGATGCAGCGCGGCGGCCTCCCTCTCCTCCACCCGCATCACGGCATGGACCGACTCTTCCTCGCGCTCTCCCTGCCTTCTTCTCCACCGCCGGCGCACTGCCCCTGCTCTTCCCCGCGCACGGCCACTCCCGTTCCTCCGTCACACTGCCCACCTCCTCGCGCACGTCCGCCCTGCTCCTTCTCGCTCGACCGGAAACGAGGACCAAACGAGAGACACGCGGGAGCATACGCGCCTGCCGGCCGGCCCACATGCTCACGCTCGCTCCCGTGGCCGGTCGCGCAGGACAAAGTTGTCGTGCTGGACTGCGTAGGATGGTGGTGCAGCAGCGGCGGTGGTGTGCAGTCCGATGGTTGCGGCTGCTCCATGTCATAGATTTGGCCCAGATCTTGGATTTGGAAGGTGTGCTTCGCCCCCATCTTCTTGCTCTGATTGGAATCCTCGTTTCCTTGTGTCGATACTCTTTTACTGAGATGTGATGGGTACGATTCGAGTAAAGGTTCCTCCATTATACATTTTCCGACTGAGTTCCCGTTGGATTGTTGCTTGTTAGAATTTTCCTGATCCATCGTAGCTGACTAAGTCTGCAACTCTTGTGCTGATAGGTCATTGATGTTGATCATTACAATTTAACGCCATTGACTACAGTCTTGTCTGTCAACGACCTGGATAGGTTACTCTCTGTCTATGAACTTCCTGTAAGTCCTTCATCTCCGCACCAACGCAAACGATCCTGGTAAAATCACATAATGTTGTTGAAATCATTTGGTTTCTCATGGCAGGAAGGCGAAGCTTGGATAGTGCAGCACTTGGCACTGGCCTGTTTGTCTCAGGCTTCAAAGATGGAGTTTACTTCTGTGCCACTCCCTGTGGACCTGCAGGTCAGTGAGTTGTGGCGATAATGGAAAAAAAGACTGATTGGTCACAATGCTAGGAAACATGAACTCCTCTTTCTCTAATGAAAGACTACACGTACATTCAGAAAAAGATGAAGCTTATAAGCCAGATAAATGATTGGTAAAATCTTGATGTTGTTTGTTCCGAGATGTACACTAATTCCGTAATTACTTGAATGTCAGTATGTGACAACTTCTAGAACTATTAATTCATTAGAAGAAATGCTCGCTATTGTGCTGAAAGTTGTGTGTTTGTCAAAAAGCATCAATGCCAATTCACCACATCCGAGAATAAACGTTCATGGCCAAAACGAAACTTCCGAAACTGAATTCTTGCCAGTTGAGAAGTAATCGCTTTTAATTTTCTCACATAACTTGAAGACATATGAATTGAACAATACTTTGCCAATTGCTTTACTCACATGTGTTCAGTTTTCTCCTTATCCTTTTTTGCGAGAATGTTTTTCTTTACCTCTTCTAGAGTGGTATATTTCTTTATGGTACTTGCAAGATAATGAGTTTGTAGTACGTTTTAGAAAACTTATCTTTATGAAAAAAGAAGAAATCCACATGCCAGACTGTTTCCTTTGTCGCTTCTTTGTTGTTTAGCCTGGATGTAACGAATGAACAACATTCAGGTTTCTCCGCATGATCAATTCATAAATGGACATGTTAAAGAGATGCATAGGGAGTAATGTATCAAGGATTAAGCAATAAGTTTGGATGCGCCCTCCATGCTCGCATTACCCCGCTCGATTGACCTCATCTTAAGCGCAGCTAAAGGTACAAATGATAGGGGAAAGGAGACTAATCTGTAACAGGTAGATCGGATATCAACATTCATACGGAGGTGATTCAGGTTTTTGCCTGTGTTTGTTCCATAGGTTATCGGTGTGTAACTGCATTCCATAATGTTAGAGATGGGAACTAACCAAGGAGCACAGACTTGAGGTTGTAGAGATCAACCTCCCACCGGTAAGCTTCATTGAGTGAGATTAGCTAATACTTCTATGTGGTTTCATTATTATGGCTCAAGATTTGTTTTCTTAGCACTGTACAATTAATGAACACTTTCTGAATTGTTATTCAGCTTGCGTGTGGAAAAACTGGCAACGACTATCAATCTGTCAGATAAAAGGATAACCCTTAACAAATTGGATTATTGGCTTGTGCAGTGTGATGAAGTAAGTTGTTACTGACTCCACTTTTCCTGTTGTATTTCTCTTTTACGTGTTTGTTTCTCACATTCAGCTTGCGTGAATTTTGCGCGCATATTTTTTCCAGTACACCTAGATATACGTCGGTGCTTGTCAATTATTAACATGAAGGAAAAGCTTTTTCAATATCTTGATTCTCATTGGTGACATTGTAGCATGTTTTTGTTCAGGATACAACATATGAAGTGTTAATTATCGCTACTAAGTGCATTACTGCTTTTTTAACACCGGATTATTCTCTAAAAATATGTGTTCTACTTCGGCAGTGAGTCGACATGGATTTCTTTGAGGCTGAACTTCTTTTGTAATAGACAAGATCGTGGTATGCTCATCGATTTATACAGAAAACTATTAGTCTGGAGGGTATAATAGATGCCTTCTGACTTTCAAACTCAGTTGATATGATTAACTATTTTTCTTTGGAGGTGCTTGAATTTATGTGAGCTTGAGGTTTGTAGAACAGGCATGTCAAGTTCAATTTGAGCACCAGCTTGAGAAGCAGGTCAGGCGTAGGTCGTAGTTTCTGGTAGCCGACGTGCTGCAGCAGCGGGGAGAGAAGAAGACACTAGAGGCAGCCTTTATGGAACGCGAGTTTAGGGACGCCTTCCTTGAGCATGTCTCGGAGGCGACAAATCGATGCAGCGGAGAAGATGGGTGAGAGAAGTTTTGGATCAGCCATGATTACTTTAAACCTTTCCTCTACTGCGATGTGATCGAGGTAAAACGACCTCACTGGGAGTTGTATGAATTTCCAAGGAAGCAAAGATAATTTTTTTGTTATGGTCCATATTGACTGAATTTCCCGATTCAGTTTTCATGTCCATATGGTGTTTGAGTTCTTGTCTTTTAGGTTAAGGTCCTAATGAATTCTTTCTCTAATGACATCCAAATTCTTCTTGATAACATGTTCAGTTAAAGGCATATTTAGTTATTTATTGCTCACTTTTGTTTATATTTACTTATGCCGGCTCAATATTATGACTGAAAGTTGGTGAACTTTGGTCGTCAATAGGTATTACCCATAGACTTAGGAACTATATTAAAGAGATAATTATGTTGCAAGTTCCTCCAGCATGTGTAGAACTTGGGTGTCGCAAAACTTCCAAATATTCCACATACATTAGGAAAAGGATAAATCCTAGAATGTCATCCATAAGAGGGGTATATGATCATTTATTTCTTATAGAAATAAGGATATGTTATTTCAGTATATACCCTGGATGTCGACACTTATTATAATGTTATTTCTTTTGATGCAGACGTCCTCTTCCCCAACTCAGTGTAGTGCAGCTAGACAGCTGTTGCTGTTTGTCGATGCCATCGCCGCCACTGGGCAGTTGCCGCGCATAGAGATCCGTGTGCTAGCAGCCGGCGGTGGAGTAAGAAGAGGCCGAGATGTGCCAAGGCTAACAGAGGGGGGAGAGGAGTAAGGGCAGTTGGGTGGTCACTCCCTCAGCCCCAGGCCCTAAGACTATTGGGAGCATGAGCACTCCAAAAAATTGTAGATTCAGTTTTCTTAGCATTTGTATTCATGTATGTTTACTGTTCAGGGAAAGAATTGAGTTCTTAAGTTATCTGTCGGTTATACTGCAAATGGAGCTCACTGAGGTTGCATCCTGATGCTCATTGATTGATTATTGTATTTTTGTGATGATTGATTGTCATTGCAAAGTTCTCTAGAGTAATATTTATTTTGCATTGCTAAACTTCTCTAGCAGCATTCTCTTCCACCAAGCTGTCTTGTAGAAGTTGATGGTTCAGTTTTATTTTTGTTTGCTCAGTAATTGGGCACCGGTCAGCCCAAAATCATAATAGAACTCGGGTCTATGAGCCAGTTATCCTAAAGAAAAATCAAAACAACTTTTTTAACTAAACAAATATACACCCGAGTCTTGATTAAATCATAATAGAACTCGGGTCTATGAAGGTTAGTGGTATATCCGAGAGGCTTTGCCAGCAGAGGCTGTCCGTGGAAATGCAAGGTAAAGGTAGGATAGAGGTGGAGTGGAGTAGAAGATTTGATCCAGAATAGGGCCTAATAAGGTTTGATTTTGATCAAGTTTAGATAATTATTAAGAAGATGAAAATATTCTTTATAAGGCCATTATGCTTTTTTGCCGAAGTCCCCAAAAGTATAGCTACTTAAAATTATACGAATACAAGATAAGATGTCAAAAATAGGAAAACAGAAAATTCCACACACAAGTGCGTACTTTCAATAATCATGTGCAGCATATAAACTTAAATGAGGTGGAATTTCGGAAATTCGTCTTGGCTCCCGGGAGCATTTGCTCCCGGATTTTTGGGGAGCAAATTTTGTTTTTCAAAACTTTTCATAAAATTCCGAAAATAATCATGCACGTACCTGACCATGGCACACACCACCTTGTAAAATTTCGCTACGAAATGTCATCGTATGCGTTCTGGGCAAAAATGACAAATTTCCAGATCTGAGATTCAAATTTTTGGATCTCATTTCATGTCAGAAATTTGTCATTTTTGTTCAGGGCGCATACGATGACATTTTGCAACGACATTTTACACGTTGGTGCGTGCCATAGTCAGGTACGTGCATGATTTTTTTCGGAATTTTTTGATAAGTTTTCGATTTGTTCTAATTTTTCGAAAAAACCGGGAGCAAATACTCCCGAGAGCCAAATCGCCGCTCCCGTGGAATTTCAATGATTAAGATATTATATTATGTGATGTCATTTTTATAAATATGAATGTTCACATTATATGTTGTATTACTCTATTACATGTGTGGCGAGAGGCGAGTAAAAAAGGGGACCGTAGCAACACACGGACATTCGACTAGTTTTCCTAGGGATTGAGTACCATGGTTGCTCCCTTTTCGTTATGGTTGTTCCCTTTACTTTGGGTGATTATCTAGATAGTAGAAAAAATCATTCAATGAGTGGGTAAGCTTGGTCTGTTGAGGGTGGATTTATTTGTCGGTGGGACCAGCTATTGCAGCTTATTAAAGAAAAATTGTCGCCATAAAATGCAAAGAAAAAACGGACGACTAAAAAGAAAAATGGCGTGGCAAGACGGCTCCTTCTGCTACATTCTTCTAAATCTCAAGTTTTTTTTGGTTCATTTAGAAAATTGCAATCCCGATTGAAATTACATATTGTTTCATTCATATTCCTCGCCCAATGGAAAATTCACCCTCATTCATCTTAGTTAAGGCTAGAGGGGGTATATGCCCCCACCCCCCAATCCTACTTTTCTTCGTATTTTTTTATTTGGCGCGGGCCGGCAGGATCATATGGTAGCACAAGAGATAAAGGATTATACAGACTCAGTGTCGCAAAGGTGCTGAGAGGCTAAGTTGAGGGCTGAGCTCAGGATGCGCGCTAACATTGCTGAATCAAATGCTCGGAATGCGCATGCGGATTTCTCAAAGTCCAAATAGAGTTGTGGAAGAAACGAGACGACTTTGGTCGTGCCAGTAGGTCTTTGTACAGAAGGACGAAGTAGGAAAAGTCCAAGAGCTGTCTCGGAGTGATGTTTATAGTTGAGAACATCATCATCAGCCTAGTAGGATTCTACAGCACACTCCGTCAGTGTCGCCAAGAACAGAGGGAAGAGGCGGTCGCAGCACCCGGGGAGGCAGGACATGCCAACCTCGGTGGTGGGGCAATGTGGGTTAGCAAAGGCGATCCTTAATTAAGGCCAGATGGGGTATATGTCTCTCATCTCCCCCAACACCTACCTCTTAGAATTTTGCGTTAATTCTAGTGCATTTTTTTTCGAAATGAGAGAAATATTGTCCCAACTTCTGCATCCAAAGGATGCACATGGCTTTTTTTATTAAATTATTCACAACACTTTACAAGAGCAATATAAAAGATCAAACTCGAAGCCACCTCGCTAAACCTACAGAGGGATGGAGGGGGTAACAATTCACCAACTCATATCATCCAAAAACCAAATGCCTTCCCAGGCCGCCCAATAGCAGATGAGAAGCACATCCAGTCAAGCAGACTCTCAGCATACGCCAACGCACAGGCCATAGAAGTTGCTACCGTCGTCTTTCTCAACTCCATCTTCAAGAGAGATCATCGCATTGACTATGCCAGGCCTGTGATGGCGTGTAACTCACACGTTCGTTGCGAACCCCAAGAGGAAGGTATGATGCGCACAGCAGCAAGTATTCCCTCAGAAAGAAACCAAGGTTTATCGAACCAGGAGGAGCCAAGAAGCACGTTGAAGGTTGATGACGGCGGGATGTAGTGCGGCGCAACACCGCAGATTCCGGCGCCAACGTGGAACCTGCACAACACAACCAAAGTACTTTGCCCCAACGAAACAGGTGAGGTTGTCAATCTCACCGGCTTGTTGTAACAAAGGATTAGATGTATAGTGTGGATGATGATTGTTTGCAGAAAACAGTAGAACAAGTATTGCAGTAGATTGTATTCGATGTAAAAGAATGGACCGGGGTCCACAGTTCACTAGAGGTGTCTCTCCCATAAGATAAATAGCATGTTGGGTGAACAAATTACAGTCGGGCAATTGACAAATATAGAGGGCATGACCATGCACATAAATGATATGATGAGTATTGTGAGATTTAATTGGGCATTACGACAAAGTACATAGACCGCTATCCAAGCATGCATCTATGCCTAAAAAGTCCACCTTCGGGTTATCATCCGAACCCCTTCCGGTATTAAGTTGTAAACAACGAGACAATTGCATTAAGTATGGTGCGTAATGTAATCAATAACTACATCCTTAGACATAGCATCAATGTTTTATCCATAGTGGCAACAAGACATCCACAACCTTAGAACTTTCCGTCACCTGTCCCAGATTTAATGGAGGCATGAACCCACTATCGAGCATAAATACTCCCTCTTGGAGTTAAGAGCAAAAACTTGGCCGAGCCTCTACTAATAACGGAGAGCATGCAAGATCATAAACAACACATAGGTAATAGATTGATAATCAACATAACATAGTATTCTCTATCCATCGGATCCCGACAAACACAACATATAGAATTACGGATAGATGATCTTGATCATGTTAGGCAGCTCACAAGATCCGACAATGAAGCACATGAGGAGAAGACAACCATCTAGCTACTCGCTATGGACCCATAGTCCAGGGGTGAACTACTCACTCATCGATCCGGAGGCGATCATGGCGATGAAGAGACTCTCCGGGAGATGATTGTCGATGACCCACAAGTATAGGGGATCGCAACAGTCTTCGAGGGAAGTATTACCCAATTTATTGATTCGACACAAGGGGAGACAAAGAATACTTGAAAGCCTTAACAGCGGAGTTGTCAATTCAGTCTGCACTTGGAAACCGTACTTGCTCGCAAGAGTTTATCGGTAATGTAGTTTTATAGC
>NC_061513.1:343075304-343095559 GCF_022539505.1 Lolium rigidum | reverse complement strand
CGGATTTCTCCACCACCGCCGCCACCACGCCGTCGTGCTGCCGAGATTTCGAGGAGGATCTACTACTTCCGCTGCCCGCTGGAATGGGGAGAAGGACGTCGTCATCAACACCGAACGTGTGACCGAGTACGGAGGTGCTGCCCGATTGTGGCACCGTCAAGATCTTCTACGCGCTTTTGAAAGCGGCAAGTGATCGTCTACCGCAGTAACGAGAGCCTGCTCTTGTAGGCTTTGGAAATCTTCAAGGGTTAGTGATGGCGTGTAACTCACACATTCGTTGGGAACCCCAAGAGGAAGGTATGATGCGCACAACAGCAAGTTTTCCCTCAGAAAGAAACCAAGGTTTATGGAACCAGGAGGAGCCAAGAAGCACGTTGAAGGTTGATGGCGGCGGGATGTAGTGCGGCACAACACCAGAGATTCCGGCGCCAACGTGGAACTCTGCACAACACAACCAAAGTACTTTGCCCCAACGAAACGAGTGAGGTTGTCAATCTCACCGGCTTGCTGTAACAAAGGATTAGATGTATAGTGTGGATGATGATTGTTTGCGAGAAAACAAGTAGAACAAGTATTGCGAGTAGATTGTATTCAATGTAAAAGAATGGACCGGGGTCCACAGTTCACTAGAGGTGTCTCCCCCATAAGATAAATAGCATGTTGGGTGAACAAATTACAGTCAGGCAATTGACAAATAGAGAGGGCATGACCATGCGCATACATGATATGATGAGTACTGTGAGATTTAATTGGGCATTACGACAAAGTACATAGACCGCTATCCAGCATGCATCTATGCCTAAAAAGTCCACCTTCGAGGTTATCATCCGAACCCCTTCCGGTATTAAGTTGTAAACAACGGACAATTGCATTAAGTATGGTGCGTAATGTAATCAATAACTACATCCTTAGACATAGCATCAATGTTTTATCCCTAGTGGCAACAACACATCCACAACCTTAGAACTTTCACGTCACTCTGTCCCGGATTTAATGGAGGCATGAACCCACTATCGAGCATAAATACTCCCTCTTGGAGTTAAGAGCAAAAACTTGGCCGAGCCTCTACTAATAACGGAGAGCATGCAAGATCATAAACAACACATAGGTAATAGATTGATAATCAACATAACATAGTATTCTCTATCCATCGGATCCCGACAAACACAACATATAGTATTACAGATAGATGATCTCTATCATGTTAGGCAGCTCACAAGATCCGACAATGAAGCACATAAGGAGAAGACGACCATCTAGCTACTGCTATGGACCCATAGTCCGAGGGGTGAACTACTCACTCATCACTCCGGAGGCGACCATGGCGGTGAAGAGTCCTCCGGGAGATGAATCCCCTCTCGGCGGGGTGCCGGAGGCGATCTCCCTGAATCCCCCGAGATGGGATTGGCGGCGGCGGCGTCTCGCATAGGTTTTCCGTATCGTGGCTCTCGGTGCCGGGGGTTTCGCGACGGAGGCTTTAAGTAGGCGGAAGGGCAACGCGGGGGCCACACGAGGGCCCCACACGCCAGGGCTGCGCGGCCGGGGTCCGAGCCGCGCCGCCCTGTTGTGGCGGCGCCTCGTGGCCCCACTTCCTTTCCCGTCGGTCTTCCGGAAGCTTCGTGCAAAAATAGGCCCCCGGGCGTTGATTTCGTCCAATTCCGAGAATATTTCCTTACTAGGATTTCTGAAACCAAAAACAGCGAGTAAAACAAGAATCGGCTCTTCGGCATCTCGTTAATATGTTAGTGCCGGAAAATGCATAAATACGACATATAATGTGTATAAAACATGTAGATATCATCAATAATGTGGCATGGAACATAAGAAATTATCGATACGTCGGAGACGTATCGCATCCCCAAGCTTAGTTCCTGCTCGTCCCGAGCAGGTAAACGATAACAAAGATAATTTCTGGAGTGACATGCCATCATAACCTTGATCATACTATTGTAAGCATATGTAATGAATGTAGCGATCAAAACAATGGTAATGACATGAGTAAACAAATGAATCATAAAGCAAAGACTTTTCATGAATAGTACTTCAAGACAAGCATCAATAAGTCTTGCATAAGAGTTAACTCATAAAGCAATAAATCAAAGTAAAGGTATTGAAGCAACACAAAGGAAGATTAAGTTTCAGCGGTTGCTTTCAACTTATAACATGTATATCTCATGGATATTGTCAACATAGAGTAATATAACAAGTGTAATATGCAAGTATGTAGGAATCAATGCACAGTTCACACAAGTGTTTGCTTCTTGAGGTGGAGAGAAATAGGTGAACTGGCTCAACATAAAAGTAAAAGAATGGTCCTTCAAAGAGGAAAGCATCGATTGCTATATTTGTGCTATAGCTTTGGTTTTGAAAACATGAAACAATTTTATCAACGGTAGTAATAAAGCATATGTATCATGTAAATTATATCTTACAAGTTGCAAGCCTCATGCATAGTATACTAATAGTGCCCGCACCTTGTCCTAATTAGCTTGGATTACCAGGATTATCATCGCAATACACATGTTTTAACCAAGTGTCACAAAGGGGTACCTCTATGCCACCTGTACAAAGGTCTAAGGAGAAAGCTCGCATTTGGATTTCCCGCTTTTGATTATTCTCAACTTAGACATCCATACCGGGACAACATAGACAACAGATAATGGACTCCTCTTGAAGGACGCAACTTGAGTGACTTGAAGGTATCAAGTCTCACGGTGACTTGCCTCCAACATCTACCATTAAATCCTGATCGGACAGACCACAACCACAGGAAGTAGAATCTTCACCGTGACTACTAGTTTCACAACACTTTACCTGTCTAATCTTTAAATGCTTCTTATTCGCAAACCGTGCGTTTAAATAGGCTCAAATATTTCTAGAATAGAAAATGTAACGTATATGATTTATTGGAATATTTTCAAAATTTCCTGGAAAGTTTGAATTTTTAGTTTAAAATTTCGGACAGAAAATTAAAATGTGCTTATTCACAACGCATATGCTGCACCGGTCGCTCAACAAGGACGTGCTGGTGGCGACCGTCACGCGTCAGCCGCGGCCCTAAAATGCGCCAGGAACCAGGTCCAGCGCCCGACGCATATTGACCGGGTTATCCGCGGAGACGCAAACGCGGCGCATATTTGCGTCTGGGATGCGTCGCGGCGGACGTTGCGCGGACGCCCAAGTGACCGCTCGCTTTTCCACCGGACCCGCCTGGCAGCGAGCCATAGGGCTGTATCGAGCGTATCGCTTCGGCGGTCATCGCGTCTACGCCGTAGTCTTCACCATCAATGTCGCGTCTGCCTCTTCTGCACACGCGTTGGCGGGCGGCGGCTGGGCTTCTGCGCCACCATCAATGGCATCATGTCCTGCGCGCGCCCATCCTTAAAAGTCGACCGACATTGTCACTGACATTGCCCACACCAGCGACACCTCCACTCCCACCCCTCACCGTCGCGCGACACAGCATAATCATGGGAAAGAAGAAGCACGACTCCAAGGCATCCGGCAGCGGCACCAACAAGGCGGAACGGACGCACATGGTGTCGCTGCCCACCGAGGTGGTGCGGCTCATGTACAAGAACTGGACGCCGTGCGCCGGCTGGCGGGACGTGCACCTGCCTGGCGGCTGGTGGCACAGCCACCTCGGGTGCCTGTCCCGCCCGTGCCTCCGCGCGAGCCAGGCAGGAGCGCCTGCACATGACGACGACGACAGTGACACGCTGGCCTACCACAACGAGGAGGCCAAGGACGACAGCGACGACTACGTCGCCTGCGTTTTCCACAAATTGCAGGCGACAACGACGACGACGAGTAGGCGTAGTTGTTAGTTTTTATATTTTTATTTTCCTTTCTTTGCAAACGGATGCGCGGTCGATTTCAACTATTTAAATCGAGGCAAATAAACTTGCGCGAACATTTATAGGAATTTTGAAAATATTCCAATAAATCATATACGTTACATTTTCTATTCTAGAAATATTTGAGCCTATTTAAACGCACGGTTTGCGAATAAGAAGCATTTAAAGATTAGACACGTAAAGTGTTGTGAAACTAGTAGTCACGGTGAAGATTCTACCTCCTATGGTTGTGGTCTGTCCAATTTAATGGTAGATGTTGGAGGCAAGTCACCGTGAGACTTGATACCTTCAAGTCACTCAAGCTGCGTCCCCTCTTGAATGCATAAGCATGTAACAACAATTAATGTTCTCATATGAGATTGAGGATATATGTCCAAAACTGAAACTTCCACCATGATTCATGGCTTTAGTTAGCGGCCCAATGTTCTTCTCTAACAATATGCATGCTCTAACCATTAAATGAGTGGTAAATCTCCCTTACTTCAGACAAGACGGACATGCATAGCAACTCACATGATATTCAACAAAGAGTTGATGGCGTCCCCAGGAACATGGTTATCGCACAACAAGCAACTTAATAAGAGATAAAGTGCATAAGTACATATTCAATACCACAATAGTTTTTAAGGCTATTTTGTCCCATGAGCTATATATTGCAAAGGCGAATGATGAAAAATTTTAAAGGTAGCACTCAAGCAATTTACTTTGGAATGGCGGAGAAATACCATGTAGTAGGTAGGTATGGTGGACACAAATGGCATAGTGGTTGGCTCAAGGATTTTGGATGCATGAGAAGTATTCCCTCTCGATACAAGGTTTAGGCTAGCAAGGTTATTTGAAACAAACACAAGGATGAACCGGTGCAGCAAAACTCACATAAAAGACATATTGTAAACATTATAAGACTCTACACCGTCTTCCTTGTTGTTCAAAACTCAATACTAGAAATTATCTAGACTTTAGAGAGACCAAATATGCAAACCAAATTTTAGCAAGCTCTATGTATTTCTTCATTAATGGGTGCAAAGTATATGATGCAAGAGCTTAAACCTGAGCACAACAATTGCCAAGTATCAAATTATTCAAGACATTTTAGAATTACTACATGTAGCATTTCCCGATTCCAACCATATAACAATTTAACGAAGAAGATTCAACCTTCGCCATGAATACTATGAGTAAAGCCTAAGGACATATTTGTCCATATGCAACAGCTGGAGCATGTCTCTCTCCCACACAATGAATGCTAGGATCCATTTTATTCAAACAAAAACAAAAACAAAAACAAACCGACGCTCCAAGCAAAGTACATAAGATGTGATGGAATAAAAATATAGTTTCGGGGGAGGAACCTCGATAATGTTGTCGATGAAGAAGGGGTTGCCTTGGGCATCCCCAAGCTTAGACGCTTGAGTCTTCTTAAAATATGCAGGGGTGAACCACCGGGGCATCCCCAAGCTTTGAGCTTTCACTCTCCTTGATCATATTGTATCATCTCCCTCTCTTGATCCTTGAAAACTTCCTCCACACCAAACTCGAAACAACTCATTAGAGAGTTAGTGCAAAATAAAAATTTATATGTTCAGAGGTGACATAATCATTCTTAACACTTCTGGACATTGCATAAAGCTACTGGACATTAATGGAACAAAGAAATTCATCCAACATAGCAAAAGAGGCAATGCGAAATAAAAGGCAGAATCTGTCAAAACAGAACAGTTCGTAAAGACGAATTTTAAAGTGGCACCAGTCTTGCTCAAATGAAAATGCCCAAATTGAATGAAAGTTGCGTACATATCTGAGGATCACGCACGTAAATTGGCATATTTTTCTGAGCTACCTACAGAGAGGCAGGTCGAAATTCGTGACAGCAAAGAAATCTGTTTCTGCGCAGTAACCCAAATCTAGTATGAACCTTACTATCAAAGACTTTACTTGGCACAACAATGCATAAAACTAAGATAAGGAGAGGTTGCTACAGTAGTAAACAACTTCCAAGACTCAAATATAAAATAAAGTACTGTAGTAAAAACATGGGTTGTCTCCCATAAGCGCTTTTCTTTAACGCCTTTCAGCTAGGCGCAGAAAGTGTGTATCAAGTGTTATCAAGAGACGGAACATCGACATCGTAAGCTCCCCCATCTGTAGTGGTACTAAGGGCTTTGTCAATTTTAGGCCTATAATAATATTTTTTTGGTTTAGGCACTTTAGAAACATACATAAACTTTTGCTCTTTACCCACATAAGCTTTCTCCTTAAACTTAAGAGAAGAAAAAGTTGAACCCAAAGTTCCCATAGCTTTTTCAAGTTCGCCAATCCTATTGGTTTGATTATCATGGACAACACAAGTTCCTAGGACACTAATTCTTTCATCAATTCCTCCTAAGGATTTATCAAGTTCATCGGTTTTATCAAGTAACATTTCCAATTTAGTTTCAACACTTGGAAATTTTTTCTCTATGGTTTCCAATTTTTTCATAACATCTTCAAGAGAGGTTTCAATTTTAACTTCATTAACAGGTGGTATTCCAAATAAACTCTCAATAATGCAACTAGCTTCTAAAGCAGGAGCGCCTAGGAAGTTACCTCTGCGAGACAATCAAGAACATACCTATTCCAGCTAGAGATACCAACATAAAAATTCCCGAGTAGGATAGTGGTGGAGTGTTTCTTAGTGCACCTATTATGGGCATCACTAATTCTATACCAAGCATCTTTTAAACATTCTCCCCCTTGTTGCTTAAACGAACGAACTTCAACTTCAGGATTACTCATTTTAGCAGTAATAAATAAAGTAAACTAGATAAAGTAAATGCAAGTAACTAATTTTTTTGTGTTTTAGATATAGAGTGCAAGACAGTAAATAAAGTAAAGCTAGAAACTAATTTTTTTGTGTTTTGATATAATGCAGCAAACAAAGTAGTAAATAAAATAAAGCAAGACAAAAACAAAGTAAAAAGATTGGATTGTGGAGACTCCCCTTGCAGCGTGTCTTGATCTCCCCGGCAACGGCGCAAGAAAATATGCTTGATGGCGTGTAACTCACACGTTCGTTGGGAACCCCAAGAGGAAGGTATGATGCGCACAGCAGCAAGTTTTCCCTCAGAAAGAAACCAAGGTTTATCGAACCGAGGAGGAGCCAAGAAGCACGTTGAAGGTTGATGGAGGCGGGATGTAGTGCGGCGCAACACCGGAGATTCCGGCGCCAACGTGGAACCCGCACAACACAACCAAAGTACTTTGCCCCAACGAAACAGTGAGGTTTCAATCTCACCGGCTTGCTGTAACAAAGGATTAGATGTATAGTGTGGATGATGATTGTTTGCAGAAAACAGTAGAACAAGTATTGCAGTAGATTGTATTCAATGTAAAAGAATGGACCGGGGTCCACAGTTCACTAGAGGTGTCTCTCCCATAAGATAAATAGCATGTTGGGTGAACAAATTACAGTCAGGCAATTGACAAATAGAGAGGGCATGACCATGCACATACATAATATGATGAGTATTGTGAGATTTAGTTGGGCATTATGACAAAGTACATAGACCGCTATCCAGCATGCATCTATGCCTAAAAAGTCCACCTTCAGGTTATCATCCGAACCCCTTCTAGTATTAAGTTAATTGTAAACAACAGACAATTGCATTAAGTATGGTGCGTAATGTAATCAATAACTACATCCTTAGACATAGCATCAATGTTTTATCCCTAGTGGCAACAGCACATCCACAACCTTAGAACTTTCTCTCATCGTCCCGCATTTAATGGAGGCATGAACCCACTATCGAGCATAAATACTCCCTCTTGGAGTTAAGAGCAAAAACTTGGCCAGAGCCTCTACTAATAACGGAGAGCATGCAAGATCATAAACAACACATAGGTAATAGATTGATAATCAACATAACATAGTATTCTCTATCCATCGGATCCCGACAAACACAACATATAGTATTACAGATAGATGATCTCTATCATGTTAGGCAGCTCACAAGATCCGACAATGAAGCACATAAGGAGAAGACGACCATCTAGCTACTGCTATGGACCCATAGTCCAGGGGTGAACTACTCACTCATCACTCCGGAGGCGACCATGGCGGTGAAGAGTCCTCCGGGAGATGAATCCCCTCTCCGGCAGGGTGCGGAGGCGATCTCTCGAATCCCCCGAGATGGGATTGGCGGCGGCGTCTCGATAAGGTTTTCCGTATCGTGGCTCTCGGTACTGGGGGTTTCGCGACGGAGGCTTTAAGTAGGCGGAAGGGCAACGCGGGGGCCACACGAGGGCCCCACACGCCAGGGCCGCGCGGCCAGGGTCCAGGCCGCGCCGCCCTGTTGTGGCGGCACCTCGTGGCCCCACTTCCTTTCCCCCTCGGTCTTCTGGAAGCTTCGTGCAAAAATAGGCCCCTGGGCGTTGATTTCGTCCAATTCCGAGAATATTTCCTTACTAGGATTTCTGAAACCAAAAACAGCAGAAAACAGCAACTGGCTCTTCGGCATCTCGTTAATATGTTAGTGCCGGAAAATGCATAAATACGACATATAATGTGTATAAAACATGTAGATATCATCAATAATGTGGCATGGAACATAATAAATTATCGATACGTCGGAGACGTATCAGTTAGTCTCGTTCATCCCTTCGTTGCTACCGTCTTCTAGATTGCATCTTGGCTTGGATTGCGTTCTCGCGGTAGGAAATTTTTTGTTTTCTATGCTACGAATCCCATTAAGCCGAGCCTGACCGCTATCTTAATTTTGTTTTCCTTCTGATCTTCCATTTATTGTGGCTGAGGTCCTCCAGAGTAAGATTATTCCTCTGATTCAATTGTAAGCTTCTCTCTCCCCTTATTTGTGTTGATGTTTATCTCCAGACTGCCTATCATATTCATGCCGGTTTCAGCAACGATGGAATTTGCTTTGCTAGGTGCTTGATAAAATTACCTTGCGAACTGACATGTTTCTCCCTGTTTTGGGCGCTTTCTTCACAAGCTGTAAATGCATAGTCGAATTTGTTATATTTTGAAGAACGACGGCTCATTTTCCTGACACCCTATTTTATTGCCGGTTGGATCACCGCCAAAGTCAGTTGAGAGCTTCTCCCATCGGCCCACTCTGCCCGGTGCAGCTAAACTGATTGTGCCACCATTCACTGTTGGTGTGACTTTGTTTTCCTCTCACTAGGTTGGGTGAAGATGGAAACTTTACATTGGGTGTTCTAAGCACATGCTTTTTCATTCTCTTGCAGTTGCAAGAGCAATTAAATAAGAAGGAGAGAGTGCTTTCCAACGTGTGCATGTCGAGTGATGCGTGCTAATTTTGTACCACGGTCCGTATTTTCCTACAAAATTTGTTGCGTTGCTGGCTCCATTTATAAACTGGCCAATTGGGGAATTCTGGCTCTTCCTAACTGGCTACCGACCGTATTTTTTGAAGCTTCCACCTGGCTGGCTTTTCACTCAAGTTTTCTTAACAGGACAAAGGAGGTGATTGAAGACATGCTTATGTTTTGCATTGTGTCTTCTGTACTCTGTAGGCGTAATTTCCTAAGAGGCTCAAATTTGCGATGTAAGCTACTTTGCTGATCAGAAAATGAAAAATTACACATTATGTTTGCTTATATCTATTATCTGCAGAGCGTGTAAGCTTTCTTCTATTATCTTAAATCATCTCTTTGACGAAGGATCTTTTTAAGAGTATAACCATGCATATTTTCTCTTCTCATAGATTGCTAGATTTATCTGTTTGGATGCCACTGCATTACTGATTCTCTACGATGACATCGTGTGTGTCATTCACGTCAGTTTAATTTTCCAATCCATAGATGTAGACAACATGTCCTCCTCCTTTAATTGCTTAGTACTTTCTCAAGTTGTTCACGTTTGATTGCTAATTAGCTATTTTTGTTCTATTGTATCTAATGTTTGGTTTTCCAAGAGCAGATACAGTAAACAACGGTTTTTGTCAACATTTCCCCCTTGCGTTGAATCAAATCTTACATAAAGCTAAAATAATATACGGAGTATATCAATTTTTATTCTATACATCTCTAAACATATCCCGCCGCAACGCACGGGGTATCATCTAGTTATCAAGTGATGGATAACGAGTACAAGTGGCCACAAACTACATAGCCTGGCACGTAATGATGGGGAATACTAATGAACCTCAACGACGCGTAGTAAAAAAACAGTAATAAAGACGAAGATCAACAAGACATGTCACGGGGCATTCTTGAGAAATGCATGCACAAATAGAGATGAATCGTTCGCTACGTGAGTGCATTGCTGGCATGATTGACGAGACGAGTACATTGTTCAAAATTAATTTGCTACGTGATTGTTTAAAATTAATCTGCACCATTTAGCTTTAAGCAATTTTAGAGCATTTGTTGCCTCCAGTTACCAGTAGAGTCTTACAATGATCAAGGCACACTCTTCGTATTAGTATGCTTGGTTCTCAGGATCAAAGGACTTTTTTTTTTGAAAAAGGACGTGGTAATATATTAAAGTAACAGTAGACGGGTACAATATGCATACAGGCCCCTAACAGAACTCGCCCTGAAGAACCTAATATTAGAGGATAAGGCCTGTAACTTTACAAAGAACACCCCAGAACAAAATATAAAAAAAGCAATCAGGTCCTGGGGCGGCGCCGTCGCCGCTCGCCGGCATCCTCGAAGCGTCGCCGCCAAGGAAAGGAGAGAAGGAGCTCGAACTCTTCCATCCGGCGAGAACCAACCCCCACTGGCAACCTGCTCGCCGCCGGGAACGAATCACTTGGCTGCAAGTAGGCGTCGAGCTCCAGTGGGGATAGGGAGTTGCCTCCGACTTGGAGGCAGAGAACCAGCCGTCGCGTCGGCTGCAGATCACAGCGGCCATGGCGGCAGCTGCATGTTTGCGCTTGATGAGAGACCACCAGAGATAGTTGAAGTAGATATGGCACCGCCGCCAGTGCGCAGCAGCAGCGTCTTCGCTGTCCTCTCTCTCGCCTCCACGGCCGACCAAGAGGAGCAGCAAGAGCGCTCTGCCGCATCAGCAGAAGCAGCGCAGATAAGGCCACCCTGCAGCACTCGACGAAGATCTGGCACCACTGTGCTCCTCCTCGCCTCCATGGCCGGCCAGGAGCTCGATGACGCCGTTGGTCGCAAGCAGGTACGCCTTTCCCCCCTCGCCGCCGAGGCTGGCCAGGGAAAAACGCCTCCCGCCGCAGTCGATCTGTAGAAGGTGGTTCGCCGCCACTACTTTATTGAGTTGAGTGGATGTCTTCCTCTCTACTCCCACCTCCGACCACCGGAGAAGCAGAGAGAGGAGAAAGAACTCTAGATCGGACGAGATCCAGGCGGACAGATCTCCTCCACCACTCGCACTACTGGGCATCAAGCCCCCTACTGACATAAAGCCACTACTCCTAGCTAGTCTATGTACTCCGGCGCCTCCCCTCCACCCATCTCGACCGGCGGCGCCGGCGAGATTGGCTTTGGTTCGGCCCGGTTTCTTTGAAGAGACGCGCAACTACTGTAGCAGAGCGAGAGAGGGGAGAGGGGGAAATGAGCACGATCCCATAAGGCTTTTGTTTTGGTCTGTACTGCTTGTTGCGTTTCGTTGGATCAAAGGACTTACACCTAAGTTAACACGATGAAATCATACTAACGATGTGTGAAGATAATCTCATGGTATAAAGTATATTGGATCAGTTCGGTACCATTGTTCTGGCAACAATGTACTATCAAAGTTGAATGGTATCCTTGTTACAATTACAATACCCATGATCTGGAAAACATGATCAGCCTGTAAGCTGATCCTAAGACGAGACTAGGAACAACTTGTTGTTTAGATTTCTACAAGTGCTTATGAGTTTTCCTACCGATTCACGTTTTCCATAACACATGAGTTCTACCTTAAAGAAACAAATATTAATTAAGAACTCGGGAATATAATGACATTATTAGTGACTCTAGAGCATATTCCCTTCAGTAGAACCATAATTGCAACATGCATATCGATCTTAGTTATCAGTTATCCCGTAGGATGTCAACTAATTGAAATAGGAGGTCTACTACCACTTGCGGAGCTTGACCATGCATCGAGAGGGGGGGGGGGGCAAAAAAGTGCAGAACATATATGACGATACTAGTACAAAGTATTGTGAAATATACGGGGTAGAAACCTCCCTCGTACCCCCTCGGGTCGTCCCCCTCCAGGCGACTCGGGGGCGGAACCCTAGCCGCCGCCTTCTCCACCTCCCTCCCTTCCCCTCGCCGTCCCCTGAGGCTGCCGCCGGCAAAGCCTGGCGCGGCCGGTGATGGGGGCAGCGGGGATCCACGCGTGGTCCCCTGGTGCGGCGGTAGGAGGCACGCCTCCGCGCCGGCGGGATGGTCCCGTTCCCTGCCGGTCGACTCCCGGCGGTGGTGCGGCCCTGGACATGGTGGCGCGACGAGGCTCTGGACATGGCGGCGCGGCCTCTCCTCCGTTTCCTCGCCGCGGTCTCGCCGGGCAGGCGATGATGGAGGCGGCGGCGCGGCCCCGGATCCTAGCGATGATGGGGGCGGTGCGGTCCTCTCCTCCTTCCTCGCCTCGGCATCGCTGGGTGGGTGGGGATGGGGGCGGATCTCGTGCTCTCCTCCTCAAGGGAGTCAGGTGCCGCTAACCGCGGCATCGCGGTGGCGGTCTTCTCTCTCGCCGGGGAAGATCAGCTAGTTGTGTGGCTAGCAGTGGCGGATCTTGCGATCCGTCGCCTAGCTCCCGATGGCGAGGCGCAGCTGCCGGTGAAAGCCGGCCTGGACTTCGGTCATGGCGGATGATGGCGGCGCGTTTCGTCGTTACCTTGTTGAAGGCATTGTCTCTACAGTCTGCGTTCGTCGCCTGGGCTGCTCCAGGGGAAACCCTAGACCCGGGTCTCCCGGACCGGACGATGGCGGTGCGCAACGCCGTCCTCCCTGTTGGGGGAATCGTTTTTGGAGCAGACAACGGATGGCGGTGGTGCTGAGGTGGAGCGGTGTGCTTTTTCTATGTCGGCGTCGTCGAATCGCCGCAGCATGGTGCAGTGGTGTCTCGGGACGGATGCAGTGTGATGGGCACGCGCAGGATGGTGGAGTCGTCTGGCGCCATGGCGGCATCGATGGCAGGCTGATACGTCTCCGACGTATCGATAATTTCTTATGTTCCATGCCACACTATTGATGATATCTACATGTTTTATATACATTATATGTCGTATTTATGCATTTTCCGGCACTAACCTATTAACGAGATGCCGAAGAGCCGATTGCTTGTTTTACTGCGTTTTTGGTTTCAGAAATCCTAGTAAAGAAATATTCTCGGAATTGGACGAAATCAACGCCCAGGGTCCTATTTTTGCACGAAGCTTCCAGAAGACCGAAGGGAAGACGAAGTGGGGCCACGGGGCGCCGCCACACTAGGGCGGCGCGGCCCAGGAGGGGCCCGCGCGGCCCTGCTGTGTGGGGCCCCCGTGACCCCTCCGACTCCGCCCTTCCGCCTACTTAAGGTCTTCGTCGCGAAACCCCCAGTACCGAGAGCCACGATACGGAAAACCTTACTGAGACGCCGCCGTCGCTAATCCCATCTCGGGGGATTCTGGAGATCACCTCCGGGACCCTGCCGGAGAGGGGAATCATCTCCCGGAGGTCTCTTCATCGCCATGATCGCCTCCGGATTGATGAGTGAGTAGTTCACCCCTGAACTATGGGTCCATAGCAGTAGCTAGATGGTTGTCTTCTCCTCATGTGCTTCATTGTCGGATCTTGTGAGCTGCCTAACATGATCAAGATCATCTATCTGTAATTCTATATGTTGTGTTTGTCGGGATCCGATGGATAGAGAATACTATGTTATGTTGATTATCAATCTATGACCTATGTGTTGTTTATGATCTTGCATGCTCTCCGTTATTAGTAGAGGCTCTGGCCAAGTTTTTTGCTCTTAACTCCAAGAGGGAGTATTTATGCTCGATAGTGGGTTCATGCCTCCATTAAATGCAGGGACGATGACGAGAAAGTTCTAAGGTTGTGGATGTCTTTGTTGCCACTAGGGATAAAACATTGATGCTATGTCTAAGGATGTAGTTATTGATTACATTACGCACCATACTTAATGCAATTGTCTGTTGTTTACAACTTAATGCTTGGAAGGGGTTCGGATGATAACTCTGAAGGTGGACTTTTTAGGCATAGATGCATGCTTGGATAGCGGTCTATGTACTTTGTCGTAATGCCCAATTAAATATCACAATACTCATCATATCATGTATGTGCATGGTCATGCCCTCTCTATTTGTCAATTGCCCGATTGTAATTTGTTCACCCAACATGCTATTTATCTTATGGGAGAGACACCTCTAGTGAGCTGTGGACCCCGGTCCATTCTTTTACATCGAATACAATTAAGCTGCAATACTTGTTCTACTGTTTTCTACGCAAACAATCATCATCCACACTATACATCTAATCCTTTGTTACAGACAAGCCGGTGAGATTGACAACCTCATCTGTTTCGTTGGGGCAAAGTACTTTGGTTGTGTTGTGCGGGTTCCACGTTGGCGCCGGAATCTGCGGTGTTGCGCCGCACTACATCCCGCCGCCATCAACCTTCAACGTGCTTCTTGGCTCCTCCTGGTTCGATAAACCTTGGTTTCTTTCGGAGGAAAACTTGCTGCTGTGCGCATCATACTTTCCTCTTGGGGTTCCCAACGAACGTGTGAGTTACACGCCATCAAGCTCTTTTTCGGCGCCGTTGCCGGGAGATCAAGACACGCTGCAAGGGGAGTCTCCACAATCCAATCTCTTTACTTTGTTTTTGTCTTGCTTTATTTTATTTACTACTTTGTTTGCTACATTATATCAAAACACAAAAAAATTAGTTGCTAGTTTTACTTTATTTACTGTCTTGCACTCTATATCAAAAACACAAAAAAATTAGTTACTTGCATTTATTTTATCTAGTTTGCTTTATTTACTACTTCTAAAATGGCTACCCCTGAAAATACTAAGTTGTGTGACTTCACAACCACAAATAATAATGATTTCTTATGCACACCTATTGCTCCACCTGCTACTACAGCAGAATTCTTTGAAATTAAACCTGCTTTACTGAATCTTGTTATGAGAGAGCAATTTTACGGTGTTAGTTACGATGATGCTGCTGCCCATCTCAATAATTTTGTTGAATTGTGTGAAATGCAAAAGTATAAAGATGTAGATGGTGATATTTTAAAATTAAAACTGTTTCCTTTCTCCTTAAGAGGAAGAGCTAAAGACTGGTTGCTATCTCTGCCTAAGAATAGTATTGATTCATGGACTAAATGCAAGGATGCTTTTATTGGTAGATATTATCCCCCTGCTAAAATTATATCTTTGAGAAGTAGCATAATGAATTTTAAACAATTGGATAATGAGCATGTTGCACAAGCTTGGGAAAGAATGAAATCGTTGGTTAAAAATTGCCCAACCCATGGACTGACTACTTGGATGATCATCCAAACTTTTTATGCAGGACTGAATTTTTCTTCGCGGAACCTATTGGATTCAGCTGCTGGAGGTACCTTTATGTCCATCACTCTTGGTGAAGCAACAAAGCTCCTTGATAATATGATGATTAATTACTCCGAATGGCACACGGAAAGAGCTCCACAAGGTAAGAAGGTAAATTACGTCAGAAGAAACCTCTTCCTTGAGTGATAAGATTGATGCTATTATGTCTATGCTTGTGAATGATAGGACTAATGTTGATCCTAATAATATTCCGTTAGCTTCATTGGTTGCTCAAAATTCTAGGCCATATCCTGCTAATGGTAACTCTTATGGTAGATATGTTTCACCTAATGAGGAAAAGATGTTAGAAATTGAAAGATCTACCAAGAGCTTTATGCAATCGCAATATGAGCAAAACAAATTGTTTACTAAAACTATGAATGAACAATCTACCTTGTTGAAGAATATAGGAAATCAACTTGAAAATCTGAATATGGAGATTTCTGGGTTGCAAACTAAACTTGCAAATGCTGAAAACCGAATCTCATACATGTCTACGTCACAATCTTCTTTAATTAATAAAATGGCTGCTAAACCTGAGGATATTGAAAATAAAATTGTTACTACAGCAAATGCCATCCAAGTTAGAATTAATGAGAATATAAGATTGATGGTTGAATTGCATGCTAGGTGGGAAAGAGAAGAAAATGAAAAACTAGCTAAAAAGAGTAATGTAGCTAAAGTTTGGACTATTACCACCACTAGTAATGCTAATGATTCATATGTTTCTGCACCTCCTACTATCAATGGTAAAATAATTGGTGTTGGCAATGCTTCTACTCCTAATGCAAAGCCTGCAAAACTGCAAAAAACTGCTGAAACTACCTGTGATAAAACTGCTGAAATTTTTTCCAACATTGGGGATGATGATCCCATTGCTTTAGATTATAATGGTTTGGATTTTGATGATTGCCACATCTCTGAAGTTATAAAGTTCTTACAAAAACTTGCTAAGAGTCCCAATGCTAGTGCTATAAACTTGGCTTTCACAAAACATATTACAAATGCTCTCATAAAAGCTAGAGAAGAGAAACTAGAACGTGAAGCTTCTATTTCTAGGAAGCTAGAGGATGGTTGGGAGCCCATCATTAAGATGAAGGTCAATAACTTTGATTGTAATGCTTTATGTGATCTTGGTGCAAGTATTTCCGTTATGCCTAAGAAAATTTATAATATGCTTGACTTGCCACCATTGAAAAATTGTTATTTGGATGTTAATCTTGTTGATAATGCTATAAAGAAACCTTTTGGGAGAGTTGATAATGTTCGCATTACCGTTAACAATAACCTTGTCCCCGTTGATTTTGTTGTCTTGGATATTGAATGCAATGCATCTTGCCCCATTATATTGGGAAGACCTTTTCTTCGAACTGTTGGTGCTATCATTGATATGAAGGAAGGTAATATTAAATGTCAATTTCCTCTCAAGAAAGGTATGGAACACTTCCCTAGAAAGAGAATGAAGTTACCTTATGATTCTATTATTAGAACAAGTTATGATGTTGATGCTTCATCTCTCGATGACACTTGATATACACTTTCTGCGCCTAGCTGAAAGGCGTTAAAGAAAAGCGCTTATGGGAGACAACCCATGCTTTTTCTACAGTATTTTTGTTTTATATTTGAGTCATGGAAGTTGTTTACTACTGTAGCAACCTCTCCTTATCTTAGTTTTGTGTTTTGTTGTGCCAAGTAAAGTCTTTGATAGTAAGGTTGATACTAGATTTGGATTACTGCGCAGTTACAGATTTCTTTGCTGTCACGAATCTGGGCCTAATTCTCTGTAGGTAGCTCAGAAAAATATGCCAATTTACGTGCGTGATGCTCAGATATGTACGCAACTTTCATTCAATTTGGGAATTTTCATTTGAGCAAGTCTGGTGCCATTTTAAAATTCGTCTTTACGAACTGTTCTGTTTTGACAGATTCTGCCTTTTATTTCGCATTGCCTCTTTTGCTATGTTGGATGAATTTCTTTGATCCATTAATGTCCAGTAGCTTTATGCAATGTCCAGAAGTGTTAAGAATGATTATGTCACCTCTGAACATATTAATTTTTATTGTGCACTAACCCTCTAATGAGTTGTTTCGAGTTTGGTGTGGAGAAAGTTTTCAAGGATCAAGAGAGGGAAATGATGCAATATGATCAAGGAGAGTGAAAGCTCTAAGCTTGGGGATGCCCCGGTGGTTCACCCCTACATATTTTAAGAAGACTCAAGCGTCTAAGCTTGGGGATGCCAAAGGCATCCCCTTCTTCATCGACAACATTATCGGGTTCCTCCCACGAAACTATATTTTTATTCCATCACATCTTATGTACTTTGCTTGGAGCGTCGGTTTGTTTTTGTTTTTGTTTTTGTTTGAATAAAATGGATCCTAGCATTCATTGTGTGGGAGAGAGACACGCTCCGCTGTTGCATATGGACAAATATGTCCTTAGCTAGGCTTTACTCATAGTATTCATGGCGAAGGTTGAATCTTCTTCGTTAAATTGTTATATGGTTGGAATCGGGAAATGCTACATGTAGTAATTCTAAAATGTCTTGAATAATTTGATACTTGGCAATTGTTGTGCTCATGTTTAAGCTCTTGCATCATATACTTTGCACCCATTAATGAAGAAACACATAGAGCTTGTTAAATTTGGTTTGCATATTTGGTCTCTCTAAAGTCTAGATAATTTCTAGTATTGAGTTTTGAACAACAAGGAAGACGGTGTAGAGTCTTATAATGTTTTCAATATGTCTTTTATGTGAGTTTTGCTGCACCGGTTCATCCTTGTGTTTGTTTCAAATAACCTTGCTAGCCTAAACCTTGTATCGAGAGGGAATACTTCTCATGCATCCAAAATCCTTGAGCCAACCACTATGCCATTTGTGTCCACCATATCTACCTACTACATGGTATTTCTCCGCCATTCCAAAGTAAATTGCTTGAGTGCTACCTTTAAAATTTCCATCATTTGCCTTTGCAATATATAGCTCATGGGACAAAATAGCCTTAAAAACTATTGTGGTATTGAATATGTACTTATGCACTTTATCTCTTATTAAGTTGCTTGTTGTGCGATAACCATGCTTCAGGGACGCCATCAACTACTCTTTGTTGAATATCATGTGAGTTGCTATACATGTCCGTCTTGTCTGAAGTAAGAGAGATCTACCACTTTATTGGTTAGAGCATGCATATTGTTAGAGAAGAACATTGGGCCGCTAACTAAAGCCATGAATCATGGTGGAAGTTTCAGTTTTGGACATATATCCTCAATCTCATATGAGAACATTAATTGTTCCTACGTGCTTATGCATTAAAGAGGAGTCCATTATCTGTTGTCTATGTTGTCCCGGTATGGATGTCTAAGTTGAGAATAATCAAAAGCGAGAAATCCAAATGCGAGCTTTCTCCTTAGACCTTTGTACAGGGGGCATAGAGGTACCCCTTTGTGACACTTGGTTAAAACATGTGTGTTGCGATGATCCGGTAGTCCAAGCTAATTAGGACAAGGTGCGGGCACTATTAGTATACTATGCATGAGGCTTGCAACTTGTAAGATATAATTTACATGATACATGTGCTTTATTACTACCGTTGACAAAATTGTTTCATGTTTTCAAAATAAAAGCTCTAGCACAAACATAGCAGTCGATGCTTTCCTCTTTGAAGGACCAATCTTTTACTTTTATGTTGAGTCAGTTCACCTATTTCTCTCCACCTCAAGAAGCAAACACTTGTGTGAACTGTGCATTGATTCCTACATACTTGCATATTGCACTTGTTATATTACTTTACATTGACAATATCCATGAGATATACATGTTACAAGGTGAAAGCAACCGCTGAAACTTAATCTTCCTTTGTGTTGCTTCAATACCTTTACTTTGATTTATTGCTTTATGAGTTAACTCTTATGCAAGACTTATTGATGCTTGTTGATACGTCTCCAACGTATCGATAATTTCTTATGTTCCATGCCATATTATTGATGATACCTACATGTTTTATGCACACTTTATGTCATATTCGTGCATTTTCTGGAACTAACCTATTAACAAGATGCCGAAGTGCCGATTCTTTGTTTTCTGCTGTTTTTAGTTTCAGAAATCCTAGTAACGAAATATTCTCGGAATTGGACGAAATCAAGACCCAGGGGCCTATTTCGCCACGAACCTTCCAGAAGACCGAAGAGCATACGAAGTGGGGCCACGAGGTGGCCAGACCACAAGGCGGCGCGGCCAAGGGGGGCCGCGCCGCCATGTGGTGTGGGCCCCTCGTCGGCCCCCGACTCGCCCTTCCGCCTACTTAAAGCCTCCGTCGTGAAACCCCGATGCGAAAAACCACGATACGGAAAACCTTACCGAGACGCCGCTGCCGCCGATCCCATCTCGGGGGATTCGGAGATCTCCTCCGGCACCCTGCTGGGAGGGGATTCATCTCCCGGAGGACTCTACACCGCCATGGTCGCCTCCGGAGTGATGAGTGAGTAGTTCACCCCTGGACTATGGGTCCATAGCAGTAGCTAGATGGTTGTCTTCTCCTCATTGTGCTTCATTGTTGGATCTTGTGAGCTGCCTAACATGATCAAGATCATCTATCCGTAATACTCTATGTTGTGTTTGTCGGGATCCGATGGATAGAGAATACCATGTTATGTTAATTATCAAGTTATTGCATATGTGTTGTTTATGATCTTGCATGCTCTCCGTTATTAGTAGAGGCTCTGGCCAAGTTGATGCTAGTAACTCCAAGAGGGAGTATTTATGCTCGATAGTGGGTTCATGCCCGCATTGACACATGGACGAGTGATGGAAAGTTCTAAGGTTGTGTTGTGCTTGTTGCCACTAGGGATAAAACATT
>NC_061513.1:343040148-343075204 GCF_022539505.1 Lolium rigidum | reverse complement strand
ATAAACACAAAGATATATTATAATAACCATTTTATTATTGCCCCTTGGGCATATCTCCAACACGGCTGTGCTTGAATTTTTGTTACGTGATCAGGTGAAAAGTATGCCGGGGTTTCAGTCTATTAATCTGAAGGAAACTATTGGGGTAACGTGTTGGTACCTCTGGTGGAGACGGCGAAGGCGAACACATGATGAACAAGTACCACCTGTTTATACATGCAAAATGTCGATCCTATCTATTACGGCAAATGCAGCTCGAGTAGGATCGAAAGGAACACGATCTGATAGCCGATGGGCTAAGCCGGAGGTGAGACAAATTAAAATTAATGTAGACGGTTCTTTTTATCCGGATTCACATGCAGGAGCAACAGGGGTGGTGGCTAGAGACCATGATGGTTCCTTCCTGGCGGCCGCCGCGTGCTGATGACCCACAAGTATAGGGGATCGCAACAGTCTTCGCGGGAAGTAAAACCCAAATTTATTGATTCGACACAAGGGGAGGTAAAGAATACTTATAAGCCTTAACAACTGAGTTGTCAATTCAGCTGCACCTGGAAAAGCACTAGTAACGGGGGTGATGTGAAAGCAGCGAGTAATATGGGAGCAATAGTAAAAGTAACACGACAGCGATAGCATGAGTAATATGAGAGCAATGGCACCAGAAAATAGTTGATACTACTTCCAATGTCATGTAGAAACGAGTATATGATGATGAAATATGGACCGGGGTTCCCAGCTATCTACACTAGTGGTAACTCTCCAATAACAAGTGTTGGGTGAACAAATTACAGTCGGGCAATTGATAGGATTGAAATAGCATTAAGACGAGAATATCAAGATCATTAATCATGTAGGCATGTTTTCCATATATAGTCATACGTGCTCGCAATGAGAAACTTGTACAACATCTTTTGTCCTACCAGCCGGTGGCAGCCGGGCCTCAAGGGAATCTACTGGATATTAAGGTACTCCTTTTAATAGAGCACCAGAGCAAAGCATTAACACTTGGTGAAAACATGTGATCCTCACATCACCGCCATCCCCTCCGGTTGTCCCGATTTCTGTCACTTCGGGGCCTTTGGTTCCGGACAGAGACATGTGCATACAACTTGTAGATATAATCTAAGCAATAAGTATAGAGCTCAAATCTAAGATCATGCCACTCGGGCCCTAGTGACAAGCATTAAGCATAACAAGATTGCAGCAACAATAACTTCATAAACTTTGTAGATAGACAATCATAATGTAACAATCCATCGGATCCCGACAAACACAACACCGATTACATCAGATGAATCTCAATCATGTAAGGCAGCTCATGAGATCATTGTATTGAAGTACATGGGAGAGATGATACCAACTAGCTACAGCTAGAACCCGTAGTCCATGGGGGAACTACTCACGGAGCATGATGGAGGCGATGGCGTTGATGGAGATGGCTTCCGGGGCACTTCCCCGTCCCGGCAGGTGCCGGAACGAGACTTCGCCCCCGAAACGGAGTTTCGCGATGGTGGCGGCGCCCCTGGAGTCTTTCTGGAGTTTCGTCAAAAGGTATCGAGTTTTTAGGTCGAAAGGGCTTAAATAGGCGAAGAGGCGGCGCAGGAGGGTGCCTGGGGGCTCCTCACCATAGGCTGGCGCGGGCCCAGGCCAAGCCGCGCCGCCTTATGGTCTGGTGGCCCTCTGGCCCCTCTCCGACTCCCCTTCGGTGTTCTGGATGCTTCCGGGAAAAATAGGAGGTTTGGCGTTGATTTCGTCCAATTCCGAGAATATTGCCCGAACAGACCTTTACGGAACCAAAAACAGCAGAAAACAGGACTGGCACTCGTGGCATCTTGTTAATAGGTTAGTTCCGGAAAACGCATAAAATCATCATAAAGTGCAAGCAAAACATGTAAGTATTGTCATAAAACAAGCATGGAACATCAGAAATTATAGGTACGTTGGAGACGTATCAGCATCCCCAAGCTTAGTTCCTGCTCGTCCTCGAGTACGTAAACGATAAAAAGAGTAATTTCTGTAGTGACATGCTACTTACATAACCTTGATCATACTATTACAAAGCACATGAGATGAATGAAGTGACTCAAGGCAATAATCTATAGTTGCTAACAAATAGATAACATATAGCAAAACTTTTCATGAAGAGTACTTTCAAGACAAGCATCAAAAGTTTTGCACAAGAGTTAACTCATAAAGCAATAGATTCAGAGTAAAGGCATCGAAGCAACACAAAGGAAGATTTAAGTTTCAGCAGTTGCTTTCAACTTTCAATATGTATATCTCATGGATAATGGTCAACACAAAGTAATATAATGAATGCAAATAAGCAAGTATGTAAGAATCAATGCACAGTTGACACAAGTGTTTGCTTCTAAGATGGAAGGAAGTAGGTAAACCGACTCAACATAAAGTAAAAGAAAGGCCCTTCGCAGAGGGAAGCAGGGATTAAATCATGTGCTAGAGCTTTTTAAGTTTTGAAATCATATAGAGAGCATAAAAGTAAAGTTTTGAGAGGTGTTTGTTGTTGTCAACGAATGGTAGTGGGCACTCTAACTACCTTATCAACCAGACTTTCAAGAGCGGCTCCCATGAAGGACGTTATCTCTACCAGCAAGGTAGATTATCCCTCTTCTCTTTTGTTTACACATGTATTTTAGTTTCATTATTTATGGATGACACTCCTCCCAACCTTTTGCTTTCACAAGTCATGGCTAACCGAATCCTCGGGTGCCTTCCAACATTCACATACCATGAAGGAGTGTCTATTTGCAAAATTAAGTTGCTTACCGATGAATCGGGGCAAAACACGTGAAGAGAATTATTAATGAAAGTTAATTAATTGGGGCTGGGAACCCCGCGCCAGCTCTTTTTGCAAAATTATTGGATAAGCGGATGAAGCCACTAGTCCATTGGTGAGAGTCTGTCAAGAGTAAATGACAAGGTTGAAAGATAAAACACCACATACTTCCTCATGAGCTATAAAACATTAACACAAATTAAGAAGTATTTTGAAGGTTTAAAGGTAGCACATGAAGTATTTACTTGGAATGGCAGGAAATACCACATAGTAGGTAGATATGGTGGACACAAATGGCATAGGTTTTGGCTCAAGGTTTTGGATGCACGAGAAGCATTTCCTCTCAGTACAAGGCTTTGGCTAGCAAGGTTGTTTGAAGCGAACACAAGTATGAACCGGTACAGCAAAACTTACATAAGAACATATTGCAAGCATTATAAAACTCTATACTGTCTTCTTTGTTGCTCAAACACTTTTACCAGAAAATATCTAGACCTTAAGAGAGACCAATCATGCAAACCAATTTCAACAAGCTCTACAGTAGTTCTCCACTAATAGGCTTAGACTACATGAAAAAAAACTTAATCATGATCTACTTGAGAGCTCAAAACAATTGCCAAGTGTCAAGTTATCCAAGACATGATGAGGCATTTTCTGTTTTCAACCAAATATAAATAAGTGCAATAGCTTCCAACTTTTATCATTGAACATTAAAAGTAAAACGAAGAACACGAGTGTTCATATGAAAAAGCGGAGCGTGTATCTCTCCCACACAAGGATTGCTAGGATCCGAATTTATTCAAACATAAACAAAAATAAAAGCACACAGACGCTCCAAGTAAAGCACATATGACGTGACCGAATAAAAATATAGTTTCAATAGAAGAAACCTGATAAGTTGATGAAGAAGGGGATGCCTTGGGCATCCCCAAGCTTAGACGCTTGAGTCTCCTTGAAATATGCAGGGATGAACCACGGGGGCATACCCAAGCTTAGACTTTTCACTCTTCTTGATCATATATCATCCTCCTCTCTTGACTCTTGAAAACTTCCTTCACACCAAACTTCTCATAAACTTCATTAGAGGGGTTAGTACTCAAAAAAACTTGAATCCACCTTGATCCTGTAGTGACACATTGCAAGAACTCAATAAAACATTAGCTACAGCTCTCCACGTCTAGAAAGCCTTGCTTAAAGTCCACAAGAGACAATGCAAAAAAAACAGAGACAGAATCTGCCAAAACAGAACAGCCAGTAAAGACGAATTTTAAATAAATACTTCCGTTGCTCAAATCAGAAAACTCAAAACTAATGAAAGTTGCGTACATATCTGAGGAACACGCACGTAAATTGGCATATTTTTCTGAGTTACCTACAGAGAAAACAGCCTAGATTCGTGACAGATAGAAATCTGTTTCTGCGCAGAAATCCAAATCTAGTATCAACCTTCGATTAGAGGCTTCACTTGGCACAACAATACACAAAACTAAGATAAGGAGAGGTTGCTACAGTAGTAAACAACTTCCAAGACAAAAATATAAAACAAAGTACTGTAGCAAAATAACACATGGGTTATCTCCCAAGAAGTTCTTTCTTTATAGCCATTAAGATGGGCTCAGCAGTTTTAATGATGCACTCCCAAGAAATAGTATTTGAAGCAAAAGAGATCATCAAAAAGCAAATTCAAAACACATTTAAGTCTCACATGCTTCCTATGCATAGGAATCTTGTAAATAAACAAGTTCATGAAAAGCAAAGTAACAAGCATAGGAAGATAGAACAAGTGTAACTTCAAAATTTTAAGCACATAGAGAGGTGTATTAGTACCATGAAAATTTCTACCACCATATTTTCCTCTCTCATAATAATTTTCAGTAGCTTCATGAACAAACTCAACAATATAACTATCACATGCAGCATACTTTTCATGATTTCCAAACACATAATTTTTATCAAGTTCAAGAATAGTGGAATTAAAACTTTCAAACTTACTTTTATTAATAATATAACAAGGTAGTTGATCAATCTCAATAGATATGGGACTCATAGAATAAGTCAAGAACTCTCCAATCCAATTTTCATTAGTAGTACAATTAATATTATCAAGTAACATAGGACCATCATCTAGAGCTTTATCATAGACATTTGCCAAACAAAATTCTTTAGTACCATGCATTTCGACATCAGGCACAAACAAAGCATTATCATAAGATTTATCAAAGTAGCATGGATTATCATAGATAATAGTAGCATAATCATTCTCACAAGTATTACTCATAGGTACTATTTCAAGAGAATCCACAGGAACATAACATTCAACCTCTTCCGGTAAGCATGAAGGACAATCAAATAGTGTAAGAGATAAAGAGTTACTCTCATTAGAAGGTTGACATGGGTAGCTAATCCATTCTTCCTCCTTTTGTTCGTCGCTCTCCTCTTCTTTTTCATCCAATGAGCTTTCGGGTTCATCAATTTCTTCTTCCACCGGTTCCTGCAAATTGTGAGTGCATTCTTGTGCATTAATGTGTCTCTCTTTATAATCAAGGATATAAGGATTCCTACTGTAGCATTCTATGCAAGAATTAAGGATAGTAGAGACATAATCTTTAAGGTCCTTACAAACAACACAAGTTTCATAATTCTCAACCATGAAGGATTCTATCTCGGAGGCTCCCATAAATAAGACAAATTGTTCTACCTCTTCGAACCCATAATGAATATAGCAATTCCGATTATAGCTCTTAATAAAAAATTCCTCACTAAAGCCACATTGAAATTTAAGATGTTTAGTATCCTGTTGAGAGCAACAGTTTATATCATGGCGTTTAAGCAAGATTCTAGCCATTGTATTCAATTTTTCTATCACAGCACTCATTATTTTACCAGTTCTTGATTCTCTATAACAATTATAACATTCCATAAGCTCCAAGTAGGTTGTTGGTTCTCCCATAACAGCAGTTTTTAATTTTTTGGTTTTTCAAATTTTTATGGATTTTTGGGTATATGAGACAAATAAAACAAGACAAAAATAAACTAGACAAAAGTAAACTAAGCACAAATAAACTAGACAAAAGTAAACTAAGCAAAACAAAATAAAACAAAATAAAAACAGAGAGAGAGGTAGAGTGTACTCCCCAGGTGAACTTATGAGTAGAGCTATGCCTCCCCGGCAACGGCGCCAGAAAATAGTCTTGATGACCCACAAGTATAGGGGATCGCAACGAGTCTTCGCGGGAAGTAAAACCCAAATTTATTGATTCGACACAAGGGGAGGTAAAGAATACTTATAAGCCTTAACAACTGAGTTGTCAATTCAGCTGCACCTGGAAAAACACTAGTAACAGGGGTGATGTGAAAGCAGCAGTAATATGGGAGCAATAGTAAAAGTAACACAGCAGCAGTAGCAGTAATATGAGAGCAATGGCACCAGAAAATAGTTGATACTACTTCCAATGTCATGTAGAAACGAGTATATGATGATGAAATATGGACCGGGGTTCCCAGCTATCTACACTAGTGGTAACTCTCCAATAACAAGTGTTGGGTGAACAAATTACAGTCGGGCAATTGATAGGATTGAAATAGCATTAAGACAGAATATCAAGATCATTAATCATGTAGGCATGTTTTCCATATATAGTCATACGTGCTCGCAATGAGAAACTTGTACAACATCTTTTTTCCTACTAGTCGGTGGCAGCCGGGCCTCAAGGGAATCTACTGGATATTAAGGTACTCCTTTTAATAGAGCACCGGAGCAAAGCATTAACACTTGGTGAAAACATGTGATCCTCACATCACCGCCATCCCCTCCGGTTGTCCCGATTTCTGTCACTTCGGGGCCTTTGGTTCCGGAAAGAGACATGTGCATACAACTTGTAGATACAATCTAAGCAATAAGTATAGAGCTCAAATCTAAGATCATGCCACTCGGGCCCTAGTGACAAGCATTAAGCATAACAAGATTGCAGCAACAATAACTTCATAAACTTTGTAGATAGACAATCATAATGTAACAATCCATCGGATCCCGACAAACACAACACCGATTACATCAGATGAATCTCAATCATGTAAGGCAGCTCATGAGATCATTGTATTGAAGTACATGGGAGAGATGATACCAACTAGCTACAGCTAGAACCCGTAGTCCATGGGGGAACTACTCACGGAGCATGATGGAGGCGATGGCGTTGATGGAGATGGCTTCCGGGGGCACTTCCCCGTCCCGGCAGGGTGCCGGAACAGAGACTTCTGTCCCCCGAAACGGAGTTTCGCGATGGTGGCGGCGCCCCTGGAGTCTTTCTGGAGTTTCGTAAAAAATAGGAGGTTTGGCGTTGATTTCGTCCAATTCCGAGAATATTGCCCGAACAGCCTTTCTGGAACCAAAAACAGCAGAAAACAGGAACTGGCA
This sequence comes from Lolium rigidum, assembly GCF_022539505.1. Taxonomy (NCBI): domain Eukaryota; kingdom Viridiplantae; phylum Streptophyta; class Magnoliopsida; order Poales; family Poaceae; genus Lolium; species Lolium rigidum. The sequence goes on along the minus strand of NC_061513.1, from coordinate 343,067,993 downwards.
CTGTGGCATCTTGTTAATAGGTTAGTTCCGGAAAACGCATAAAATCATCATAAAGTGCAAGCAAAACATGTAAGTATTGTCATAAAACAAGCATGGAACATCAGAAATTATAGGTACGTTGGAGACGTATCACGTGCTTCTTCCCAAACGTGGCGACGACAGCTATGACTGAAGCCTTGGCTATGAGAGAGGGTCTGGCACTTGCAAATCGGTTAGGATGCAACAATGTGTTAATGGAGTCAGACTCGTCAGAAACTGTCAATGCTTGTACAGGAGAGGAAGCTCGGTGGGGTGATTCTTCTGCCGTGTTTGCTGATTGTGTCGATCTGTGTTCGATGGTGGATAAAGTCTCTTTCAAGCACTGTCCCAGGTCTGCAAATGAAGTTGCTCATGAGATAGCTAGGTTTTGTTTCTCATCTGCTTCTTCTTGTAATTGGGTCGCTGAACCCCCTAGCTTTCTCTTAGAAAAACTCATAAACGATGTAACTGTACTGTGATGAGAGCAGCAAGTTTCAGACGCACTCTTTTCCTTACCAGGGTACCTAAGGGGACTGGAAGGTTTTTAATGAGGCGGCTTGCTAGCTTAATATAATTATCGTTTATCTAAAAAAAAGATAGAACTGGCAGCAGAGTCGTTATAGCCACATGCTCCTGTGGCGGAACGCCGCCATCTTCCCACAGCCCAATCAATATGCCAGTATATCAAATAGAAGCTATTGTGACAATTAAAACTTCATAGTTCTGAAAATATTACTCATATACATACTTCCATGAGCTTGATTTACGCCAACATCTGCAGGCTGCAACAATTCAAAAATAGTAGTGAGGCATTAAAACTCAGAAAGGGAAAGTATATTTCTTTAACTGAACCTATATTTAACATTTTATTTTCAGTACAGATATACCAAGCTAAATCACCTTCCAGCCCCAAAAACTTGGGGAAAAGCTCATTAGGAATTGAAAGAACATAGCATCAACCGTTCCAATAAATTAGGACAGCATATTAGGAAAATAGAAGGTGCATGTTTCCAATAAATCATTCCAAGAAGTCAATCAATGATTAGGAAAATCGATGATTACCATCAGACCGAGAAGTCAATCAACAGAAATTAACATCCATCAACCAGACTGAGAAGGCAAGAAATCGTAAGAAACCCGGAAGAAATCCCAAGAAATCCGGAGGGCCTGAGGTAACACGAGCCAAAATCTTGTAGGCGTAGCTGAAATCCAGAGGGCCTGAGGTAGGAGCGGACAGAATCCGGCCAGAGATCAACCTGCCATTTGGGAAGGTATCTTGAGGGATTTAGGGCTTGTAAAAAAGAAGGAAGAAGTAGGATGGGGAGTGGGAAGTAACAGCGCGGATACCGCTGGGCGTGGTGGCGGATGTCCCCACGACGTGCTTTTTAAGTTGGAGAAAACGGTGATGAACTCCATTCGGAAGTTTTAATTCTTTGAATGCTTTGATTTATGAGGTTGAATGCTGGGATTTATGAGGCAATATTTATTCGCCGCCGCAGAGTCTCTGGGAGGAGTCAATTTGAGGGAGGAGGTGGAACGCCGGGGATAACAGAGGGAAGACGAACAGAGGAGTTTTTTTTTCTACCACGAACAAACGTAGAGGATGTTGAGCTGTTGGAAGCGGGCCAACATAGCCCAGGTCATGTGCTACCAAAGTGGGCCAAGTGCAAAGCATGTGGGCATCTGTTCCAGCACGTCGGTGAAGCATCCGTTTCAGCCCACGTCGGTGAAGTCATGGTTTTTTCTAGCTGATGACATGGCTTAAAAAGAGAATGATGTGGACCAATAAGAGACTTGCTGAGGTGGATACCTTGCATGTGCAGGAAAATGGGATCACCTATTAAGAATTGAAAGATATCGTCTCAAGATAAAATACACATATACATTTATATTTGCAATACAAATCCTGCGAGAACCCTTTTTTTTTTTTGAAATTAATCCTGCGAGAACCCTTGATAGAGGAGCAGAACAGACCGGTGACCGCACGGGGGACAAACAACATGATTTTGACGATGTGTCCGATCGAGGGCGAGCAGAGCACCGATACAGCACTTGCATCTGGCAAGAGGAAAACTGAGCTGCACGTATTTTGTAGGCCAAGCCACGGATCGGGTTGTTTTTTTGCTTCTGCTCGGTACAAATTAAGGGAATCACAGCTGTTACTACATCATCTGCAATTATAATTTGTAGATGGATACATCCTCGTGAACAAAGATGCATACGTGCCAGTGCCACGAACTCGGGGCAAATATTTACATCGTCGAAAGCAGATCACGAAAAAAAAAAAGAGGTTCTCTGCCTACAAAAGACTCGGTTACAATCGGTAGGATATAGCTTCAGATCACTAGGAGAAACCACGAATTCAGGCAAAACATTACAACTTCGAGCGATCTAGGGCAACAAGCAGGCAGATCATCACACAGCGATCTGATCATCTCAGTTGGATGATCCCACTGCAAACTCATCGATCGTCACTACTCGTCCAAATCATCATCATCATCATCATCATCATCATCGGAGGAGGAGGAGTTGGAATAGTTGAGGTAGGCGTCTTGCCCAAGTCCAAGGCGAGCAAACATCTCACTATCAATAATCCTAGACCTGCGAATGGTTTCCCTTAGGGTTACGGGTACTTGTACGGACTGACGCGTAGTGCATTGATTATTTGAGTTTTGATCTCCTCCTTAAAAGGGGCCACCATTTGATTCATTAGGGGCGCGTTTGGTAGTCTGGGATAGTTTTGCGTCTCACTGCGCTAGTGATATGGAACACCCTATGCCACATGTTAGAATTGGCGTGTCGTTTGGTTGCTTGCAAAGAGTTTTTCGGCCTCGTGGAGATTTGAGCTTTGACTGATTGGTTGGCCGATTTAAAGACCATGTAGCATCCCAAAAAAAGAATTATTGTTGTTTGGTTGCAACCCAAAATCAGGCTCTCGTTACCTCTTCACTTGAGTGGTGAGGTTAATCTGTCAATAGCGCACAAGCAAGCACAAAAGTCAAGATCAAACTACAAACATCATAGACGATACGAATTAGCTTCATTCGACTCGACACGACAATTGTTCACAAACGTGAGTTTAGACTTTAGACACAACACACTAGGACAGTAGAGACACAATACCAGTAGAGCTTCAGACTTCTTCTTCTTCCATGACGATACACCTGGTGGCAACGCCATGGTCCGGGCACCTGGTCATCACCTCTGTGCAGGTGTGGTGGAAGATGACCACACTGAAGTCGCCAGCGGACTCCTTCTTGAAGGTGAGGAACTGACATATCTTCAGCTTATGGACGATGGCGAAGGCTGCCCACCCCTTGTCGATGAATGCATCGTCACCGAATTTCTTGGTAGTCATCCTCCAGCTGCAACCAGTGTTGCTGCGGACGATGATGTTGGAAGAAATGGGTCCGAACCACTTGATGAACTCGAAAGGGATTGGGAGATGCCCAAAGGTCGGCTTGAAGATGATACTCAGGAAGTGTTCCGGCCCTACGTCCTTGTGGAAGTGGCTGATGGTAGTGATAGCTCCAAATTTTGATTTTTTATTGCGGATTCTTTACCCTCTATCACTCAGTTTCATTGGGTTTTCATTGGCTTTTGTGTTTCAACTAATGTTAATGTCGCAATTCATAAGAAATCTTGTTTTGAATTGTGTATTTCAGGAAACCATCATTTATGGAGGATCCTGTAATGTCCCAGGTTTAGAGACGATCGAGGGGTAGATTTTAGAAAGGGATGTGCATTGCATTGTAATTTACGGGGAAATTTCGCGCTTTTAAAACAAAACTGCATTGAAGGGGGACAGGTTTCTCTTTCGACACCTTACAGGGTTAGGGTTTCGAGAGTACGATAAACTTGTTCTTACTTATCTAAGTTAGGGTTTTGAGAAGAGAGAAGTGCTATTGCATTAAAATCTTAAGTTGCATGATTGAATTACAAGTTAAGTGTTTGAATGAATTCAAACCAAATCTGAATTTGAATTTCAAATTCAAACATCAAATGATTATCAAATAATTCAAATTGAGATAATTTATCAAACAATTATCATTAAGCAATAATATAAGTAATACAACTATTACACTAAGCTCAATAAGGAAAACTTGGGCTTTATTGATCATCACACACATAATACATTGTATTTACAATATTCAGATTTGAATTATGGAATTACAACAAATTACAAGAATTGAATAATTAGAAAAAGAAAAGAAAAGGAAATTACAATTCAAAGATCTATCCTAACACTACAAGTTAATCTTCATTTAGCCTTGTACTTGATGATCTCCATGATCCTTGGAGCATCAGGTTGATCCCTGCACACACACACAACAAAGAGCACAATATGCCAAGTGGCATTGCCACTTGGCAGGTTAGCAAATAATGGAAACAAAGAGGATATGATCAAGTCTCTGCCGAGCTGATCCATGCCACAGTCAAGTTCCATGTCCAAGTGCACAACACTTGTCTATACACACACACAGCCTGCTCACAGGGCTGTGTGCATGCAGCACACACACACAGTTGAGTCACCCAAAGGGGAAGGTGGAGCCGTCGACCGGAGATGCAATGTCCGGCCATATAAATACTTTTCACAGCCAAAACCCTAGTCACTTGTTCAGCCATCGACAAGCAGCGAGTGGTAAGTTCACCAAGAACACCAAGAACACTTAGAACAGGAAGAACAACAAGCCACCAGATACCATCCAGGGACAGTTTCACCAAGAACTGTCAGCTGTGAGCAAGTACCAGATGGAGTAAAGCACCACAAGCTTGCAAGGAGGAGCAGGGCAAGCAAACCAAGCATCACAGAAGCAATCCTCTACACCAACACTTAATTCTAGGAGCTGGAGTGAGGTATACCACACAAGAGCCTGAGCAAGATCATATCTTGCTCATACTTAAGCATGCTTGCATCACAGGAGCACAGAAGGGTAGAAAACCCTGGGTGTATCATCATTTGGTTACTAAACCAATTGGTGCCAGCAAGTACAACCAAGGCTAAAAGGAAAATAAACCAGGGAACACCTGGTTGTGACAACACAGAGTGTCAAAACCGGAGAAATCCAAGCATGGATTTACTCCTTGCGACCATTCGGAATCACAAAGCACCTGTTGACCTAGCTAAACCATCAGATTGACAGGCACCATGTGCCTATCCTAATTATCAACATCAAGGCTACTGGAAATTCACTAAGTGACTAACCAGTGAGCATCTATCCATCACAGAAAGCCACCAAATAGGGGAGCTATCCCAGGGCAGCACATGAATACTGCCAGGATCACCTCAACCACTTAACCAAATCCAACAAAGAAGCCATGCACAGATATCATCACCCAGTAGGGTTCAAAAGGAGGGCTAGGGTACACAACCAAGTGTTGGCATCCATCTAACCCTACCAAACTCAATGAAATGATCATAACTCGCAGAAGCAGTTCACATCAATTATCCATGTGATTAAGCCAAACTAGACGAGATAATTGAAATATACAAGCAACCGAGTAATACATACACTTGCTCATGATCTAGAAGATCACTCGCAAGCCACAGCAGTGCTGGGGGTAAGCAAGAGCATGCACCAAGCACATGCTTGAGTGCCACACAGGTCAAGTAAAAGCATCGGTGAAACACAAGCCTTAGGACAGCGAGAAAATCATCAAGCACCGATGATTATATGATCATCGTGGCTTGCCTTAGCATACAAAAGCTTGACAGGGGCAAGCCCGGCAGCAATCCATGAATCATATAAATGAAATAGCCACGAGTTAAGCAACAGCTTATATCACAGACAATTACATAAATCATTTACAATTGTATCCAGAAGCACATCAAATACATGAGGTACACTGGACCATAACAAACAAGTAAAATACTTCATGTTCATCACTGAATCATACCATCAAGCTAACAGTAATGCTCAGAGAAGCAGGTTCATGAGTTAGAGCACAAGAAATAGCCACAACAACACTGGCACTTGCAAATTTGCAATAATAGCAATCTACAGCTAAGCCATTAAAGCATCCATGATCACACATGAGTGTCAGGCAAGCATAGAAACAAGACAGAGGCACAGGGAGGAACCTAGCATGAATAGTAAGCACTGGAATGGCCAGGGCAACAATGGCCAAGGCCAGTAGAGGCAGTGGCTTGAACAAGCATGAGCAGACACAGCAGACACAGACAGCACGAGCAAGACAACAAGACACAGCAATACAAGCGTAACAGCGAGCGAGCATCACGGCATGGCCGCACCACTATGAGGCACGGCAAGCCTGTGACCAAGCTAGACGAAGAAGAGGAGGAGAAGAAGGAGATCAGGTAGAAGAAGTGTAGGCGGCGCACATACCTGGAGCAGCAGCACCACAGCGTGCCATGGCGGCACGGCGGCACGGACCGGCCACGGCAGCACCAAGCCGCGGCCAAGCCAGGCGGTCGCCGGGGCGCAGGGCTCCAGCGCAACCACGGCGGGGCACACGGCCACGCCACGGCGCCAGGATCGACGGCTGCGACGAGGTGGCCGCGGAAACCATCGGCCATGTCACAGAGGTGTTGGGGAAGAACGGTGGCGGCGAGGAAACACAGATCGGCGCGGACCGATCGGTGCGCCGTCGTGCGGCCGTTCGATTGCGTCCGATCTCGCCGGCGGGGACGGCCGGTGGCGGCCGGAATAATTCGGCGACGGCGAGGCGACCACGGTGTCGCGAGAGCAAGAGAGAGGTTAGGGTTTCGCGCGAGGAGAGGGGAGAGGACGAATGGGCCGACCGAGCCCAAAGGGTGGCTCGGGTGCGACCTAACCCGTTGGGCCACCCCGACAGTGGGGCCCAAGGGCATTTAGGTCATTTCCTAATTCCAAGAAATACGTAAACTTTGAAATTATGTAAGAAATGTTAAATAGCTCTAAAAAAATAATTAAAAATATGAAAATAGATCAGCATAAAATTCTCTATCCAAATAAAATATCAAAGAGAATTTTTGAAGAAAATTAAGAATGAGTCTTAATTTGAGGATTTAAATAATGATTTAAATCACACATATTATTTTCAACAATAAAAATAAGTCCATTAATGCAATTGGACTTTAAAAACACCTTGACAATATTTCAAGGTTGTATTTATCCTAAATAGAGTATCTCCAAATCTATCTTAGTATTAACCTCTCATAAAATAACAACGACATCGGAAGGGGGAAAACAAACCCTAAAACTGGAATCATGCATAATTGCTTCTTTAACCATTGCCCTTATCGGACAATGATGCTATTTTTCAGAGGCAGAGGACAAGGGTCAGTCCACACCTTCCAACTGCAAAACTTTGCAGTGTTCGGGCAAGTTCATCACTTGCTCATGTCATTCGAGTATTTCTATCAAATTACTTGCAAAGTATTATGGTTATCACTATTGCATACAAACCAAAACCACTACTTTCATAATTATGAATATGACTATGTGGTGGGCAATGGAACCATGGATTGTGTTGATATGGTGGAGGTTCCATTGCAAGGGTTAATATCCATCTAGGATTAAACAACAAATGTCGCCAGTGATTCTTGTGCCATAATACCCGTGTTAACCACAAGATCCGGAGTGGGACGGAGTAGTCAAAAGTGTTTCCACCTCTCGTTCATCAACGGATGCGCTTACCGTAGCAGTTGTGTCTTGCGGAGCAACTTGAGGGTGGGGAGCCCCTTCTAATTCCCCACGGTATAGCAGTGCTTACCGTAGCGGTTGCGGCTTGCGGAACAACTTGAGGGTGGGGATCCCCTTCTAATTCCCCACGGTAATGTGGTCTATGATGGGTTGCAGCTACCGGCGAAGGAGTTTGGTTAACGAGTCCCAAACTGTTGTCGTGGTCGGGGTCCATCCTTAATTGGTGTAAGAGGACCGACGAGGACCCAGGGTCGGGGTATGCAACAAAGGGTGGGTGTTCGAGGTAGCGGAGGAACATGATTGGCTAGACCTTATACCGGGCCTCACACCAAAGGAAGTGTGGACGGGGAATATGCCCGGTTGGCACCAAGGTTAAGATCTCTTATGGGTAAAGCAACACACCTCTGCGAGTGTAAAGAACCGTGACTCGTCACTCCTCGTTCCGGGATGAGGAATCGCGAACGCGGCCGGAAAGGAGCTCCATGAAGTTCTAGTAAACCGGTGAAGGCTGACGGACATAGCTCTTTGAAATAAAAGCAATCTCTTGAAGAAATGTTTACCAAAACCTGCATTGGTATTAGACTTTCCGGTCTAATATCGTAGCTAGTGCATTAAACACCTCTTATCTATAATGAACTTGTTGAGTACGCTCGTACTCATACCACTCTTAAATCCCATGCTTAGATTGTCTGAATCGTCTGGAGGAGAACTACGACAGCAATGAAGGAGCCGAGATCATCGGCTACGATGAACCGGACCTCTCAGGAGGTGTTGAAGGCGTAGACTATCTCATAGTCTACGGATCCGGGGAGGCTTCCGGAGGAGATCAAGCCTAGAGACATCCAGTAGTAGTAGTAACCGAGCAGCCCGAACTCTTAGTATTTAGCTGCTCGAGGCAATAAATGTATAGTTTAATGAGACTCGTCTGTTGTAAGCTAAGTTGGGTTCACCTCAGCTCCAAGACAATATATGTTTGATGCTTGTAATAATAAGTGAATGAGTTATGGACCCTGCTATGTTCTGTTGTACTACTCTGAGGGATGTAATATTTGCGGAATGGTACTTCGTGAATGTTATATCAACGACTGGCATACTACAACATGCAGTGGTATGCAGGGTCACCACAGATCCCAAGGCATTTATGAGCTAATTGCAACGAAATAAGAAGATTTCCTTTAGAGGCCAATTCCATCCCGACGCAGCAGAGTGTTTAGCGGGCACCCGTACAGGTGGGGTCGACCGTACCACCCACCCGTACTGTGCGCCGCCGCTTTCCTCATATCAACACAACCTCTTTCGTAAAGGGAGACACAGAAGAAACGCAACACAACAGCCACCATTCGCCCCTGAACAGAGGAGATCAGATTTAAAGAAGGAGAAGACCATCATCGACTCCCGCGAAGATCAACCCCCTCAAGATCATCCACTCATCCATCACATCCCACTTGTACTGAGAGAGGGAGAGAGAGAGATTCATACTTGTAATATTAGGGATTGAAACCTGATGTGGGCATTACCCTTCGGGTACCAACATTAGACTACCTCCTTCGGCCTAACTAGGGGCACATGAAGAATGCCCAACAGTCAAGGTGGGTCCATACATCGGTTCCAGTAAAGGAGATTCACCCGAAGAAGGATTCTTGACGAACAAGGCAAGAAGACACTATACAAGGAAAGATTAGAATATATCTCTCTGTACCTTAGTCGAGTCCGGACAGAACTCTTGGGACCTGACCTGCTATATAAAGGCCAGGAGAGGGTCTGTCGAGACACAACCAAAAAACACATAGATTCACCGCAAGTCAAGAGCTAGAGCTTTAGATCTTTAGCCTCTCGTCGGGATAACCACCGCAGCCTATCGGCTACCCCATTGTAACCCGATATATTCGATAATCAAGATCAGACAAGCATGAAGTAAGGGTTCGACCTCATCGAGGGCCCCAAACCTGGGTAAATCTCTCTCCCCGTTTGTCTGGTATCCGACGTCTCGTGTCAGCCTACAGGATTCCGTCAACCCTAAGCCCCTCATGGTGGGCATTGCCGGGGAGCACCCTCGTCAATTGGTGCAATCTTTGGGAACCCTATCGACACAAGGCACGTCATCGGCTGCTTCGATCATGTCGTCTATGACTCCGCCAGCATCACCAACACCATCATCGGCTCCTTCATCGCCAAGCTTGGGGAACTCGGTTCGGTTCGGGTCCTTCGAGTTTACTCCACACGCCGACTCGTCTCGTTCGGTCTTATCAGGCCTACATGGCGGGTTGGATATGACGTTCGGGAGCATCCATTACCGCGTCGACACCAAAGGAATCCTTCGGCTGCCCGATCAGTTCGCGCCCAGTACGTCAAGGACTGTGGCTCCATCAGCTGTAGGATCGACCGCATCGACTCCGGTCTCGGTCGATCTGTCGGCCACGTCACCAGCATCAACACCAACGTCTTCACCATCGTCATCTCCGCGCCGTTCGACATCATCTATGTTGTTGAATCCGAAGATTATGCATCGTCTGATCTGACATCGTATTATTTCCTCAACTGCGACACCAAGCACGGGCTAGGTTCGAGTGACACGTCCTTTGTCTGCAGTGCCAAGTATTCCTCTGACGAAGAAAATATCGACAGTATCGCCAGGGCAACCACCTGGAGTGTGGCGCATCACCAAATTTACGTTATCCTCAACTCAGTCAATGAAGAAGGACCTTCTGAAGGTGAACATACCCCGCACGTCAATCGGGGAGGACATCACAACATTGAGAATAACGCTAGCAACGTTTATAGTGAATACACCATCACTGAGGAAGAGTGGAAATTGCATGTACTGCTATAGCCAATAACACTCGAGTTCCTTCTGGAGTTTCGGCAGGGACCCTGGACGAGTATCATACCATCTTGGAAAGGAACCGGGTTCGGTTGGCAAATGAGCAAGCTGACCTCGATCGACGTCGACATGCAGCGGATCAGTCAAGTGAGAGACGTAGGGCATCGCATGGAAGCACGCCCCGCAACAACCAAGGTTCGAGAAGATATCGGCCATTAATGCCTCGGCTTTCGGAATATGATTCACGGGAGATCACTTCGAATCCCTCCAACTCCTTTATGACCATGAACACTGCAGGCATGCTCAGGCCAAAAACTGTCGCAGGAGCGACGGCTAATCTTGCAGCTTATTTGATCAATCACCAGCCGACACCCAATGGTCCCATGGGGCAAGCTCATCGGGGTGCTTTGGAGAGCCTTGCGATCCTCGAGGACAAAATCACCCCTAGGCAGGAAAAAACTACGCATAAGAGCAGTGGATCTAAGCATCGTTCGAAAGACGCCCGTGATGATATTACACAAAGCAAGATCGATAAAGCTCGTCGTTGGCGTGCCGCAAGGGAAGGATATGATAGCGAAGATTCCGAAGAAACCCAGGAGTACGGCGTCAAACTTCGAGGAGCCGATTGCTTAAGCTACAAGATTCGGGAGACGATGCTAGCGAAGAGATTCAAACCTACACCTACTGATGCTGCCAAGTTTGATGGGCAGCAGGAGCCGAGGTCTTGGATAGATGACTATCTTCAAACCGTAATCTTGCACAAGGGAAATAAAATAGCGGCAATGCAATGCCTGTAACTTTACCTGAAGGATTCGACACGAGCATGGTTGAAAGACCTGCCGAAAGGATCTATCAGGTCTTGGGAAGATTTAGTTGATGCTTTTCATCAAGAATTTCCAGGCCACATACAAAAGGCCCGTCGGAATTGAAGAGTTGCGTCATTGCCAGCAGAAGCCGAAGGAATCAATGTGTGTGTACATCGGATGTTTTACCAAACTCCTAAACAACGCTGCCGAAAACGTTTATGTCGACAAAGAGATTGATGCTTTCAGCGATGGCATTCGACGAGAATCTTACATCGAAGAACTTGGCCGAAAAAATCCAAAGACTATTAATAAGCTTATGGAGAGTGCCAATAGTTGGGCTGATGGAGAAGATCACGTAAGGAACCCGCGTCCGCACAGTGACGACGAAGATGATGACAAGAGGCATGATTCAGGTCATCGACGTGATCGCCGCAAAAAGAGAAAAGACCGTGGGTATGATGACACTAATATTGTAGCTGCCGGATATTCCGATCGACGTGATGATCAGTACGATGATCAGCGTGGTGATAGGCGTGATGATCGTCGGGATAACAACCGCAATGGATCTGGGGGAAATCGTGGCAACTATAGGGAGCGACCTCCACGGTTCCCAGAGTTACCATTTGACGAGTAGCTAAACGCTCCCTACTACATACACGTGTACATCGACCCCAAGGATAACACCAAAAAATCGAGCCATTTGCTCAGGGACTGCTGACAGTTTATTGATATTCAGAAGTTCTACGAGTCGGGTAAGGGGCATGCATAGTTCCCGAACCCACCGCCGCCACCTCAACATCAAGTTCAGCAAGTCCAAACTCGTGCCTCTAATGAAGCTTTTCCTCCACCTCGGGGGCAGATGAGCATGATTCATAAAACTGGCGTTTCCAGAAGAGAGATGACGAAGCTTACGTAAGAGATCAATCTTGCAGAAAGCACCATGGCTAATGTACCAGAATTCATCGACTGGTCTGCACAGAGTGTCATGTTCAGCAGGGCCGACCACCCGATGTCTATCCCAAGGCCAGGTCATGCAGTTCTGGTAGTCGAAGCACACATAGGGGGATTTAGCATGAGCAAAGTATTCATGGACGGTGGAAGCGGATTGAACCTGATATTCGCAAACACAGTCAAGAATATGGGCATCACAATCAATATGTTGCAGGAGTCTGATACATGTTTCCATGGCATTATTCCTACCTTGCCAACATACCCTGTTGGCAGGAGCCCACATCAGTCGTCTTCGGGAAACCCGACAATTTCAGGAAAGAAAGGATCGAGTTTGAGGTAGTAAGTTGGGAATCGCAGTATCACGCTATCCTCGGGAAGCTAGCTTACGCTAAATTCATGGCCGTGACGCACTATCCATACCTAAAACTTAAGTTGCCAGACAACAATGGAACTAATATTACGGTTCATGGAAGTTTCTCTCATTCGGATAATTGTGATCGAGAGTTCAAGAAGATTGCCGCCAAGTTTGGGGTAAAACAAGAAGTCTTCGACTTCCCCTCTAAGACGTTGGCTTTCCACGTGTTGACGTCAGAAACCCACTGGCGGGTAGAGACGGGCAACACCGTAGAGCCGGGAACAACTAGGGCTGCGGCTGGCCCTAGTCCCTCTGAGCGACGGCCCGCAAAGCCTCCTGGTCGCACACACCGATGTTTATCACAAGGGCGTGTCACCTGACCTATACTTGGTCGGGAAGGTGTGGATGATGCCTCGCTTAGTTTCCTGCAGGGCACACACGTAAACGTTAAATACGAGCCTCGATCGGCTCTCAGGTTATCCCGTGAATCGGCTCAAAGAGCCGATCCACCCATGATTCGGACGAGGTGTCCGAATATATGGTGGTCCTGCTTGATCAAGGTAAAGCTAATGAGATCTACGACGATGTGGGGTTCTCACCGCATAATCGGATCATCCTACTCCGAGGTTGGGCCTCGCGGCCACGCACGGTGATCGTAAGCCGATCCTAAACAAGGCCTAAAAACCAACACGAGGTTGATCCTCGGAACATCCTGCTTAGGGCCAACGAACGACACCCTACGTGCCGGCTGGATCCTCCCCCTTTGTAAGGCCTAACTATTGCAGATATTAAACTAATCCTTGTAGAACAAGGAGCAATCGTAACGGATCAGATCTACTAAACTATGATCAAGCGGGGTGCCGCCCCTACACCTAAGATAGGTGTAAGGGCGGCTAGACATGCAAGGGTTGCACTACGAAAGCATGTAATATGAAGAACAATGCTAACCCTAACATGTCTAAGATAACTACGTTGCTCGCCATCAAAAAGGCTTCGATACGAGCAACGCATGAACAACGTAGGCAGGCTTGTGCTGCCTAGATCGCAAGATGCGATCTAGGCAGCATGACGCTTACCGGTAGAAACCCTCGAGACGAAGGAGTTGGCGATGCGCCGAGATTTGTTTGTGGTTGAACGTTGGTTGTTGTTTATTCCATAAACCCTAGGTACATATTTATAGTCCAGCGGACTTTCTAATGTGGGCGTGCACTAAACCGTGCACGAGATAAACTCTAACTTTTAATCTAGATACAATCTACCATAATTAAAGATATACGGGCAATCTAGCCCAAATTCCCCGTGCAAGGCCGCTTCATAGATCTTCCATGTGTAATCTTCCAAGCCCATCTCGATTGCGGCCCACCTCTGACTCGGTCAAATCCTGGTGATAACACATGCCCCCTGGTTTTGGAAATGACATTTCCAAAATCATTACGCTTTCTTTCGTCGGGTCATGTCGTGGCAGAGCACAGCTGCCGCAGAATCCCCATCATGATGCCTTGCCCCTTCCACTTCTCCACGTGGCCGTAGAATTTTCCTGTTGGGCAACATCTCCTCGGAAGCTGCTCGTGGCATTGAATCTCTCTCATATCCCCTTTATTTAACCTGTTCCAAACAGCTTGCGTCTCCTTCGTCCTCCTCGCATTAGCACCAAAAACCCTCTCGTGCCGCCATGTCTTCTTCCTCTTCCTCCGAGTTTTCCTACGGGTCCGACTCCTCCCGCGAGACGCCGCCGGAAATTCGTGCCCCGGAAGACTGGGACGAGGAGAGCCATTCCTCCTCCATTTGGTCTGAGGACGACAAGTCCTTGACCAGCGGGGATGAAGATCTTCAGTTCCTCGCCGATGGGGAACTGGAGCCAAAAAGCGAGGACGACCAGTTCTCCTGGGACGGTTGCCCCACCTCTAAAGAAGAGGGAGAAGAAGACGACGACGACGACTCCCTCGAAGGCTACCCGCCGGCGAAGCGCCTCCGCATGTGGTGGGACGACGATAGCAGCGACGACGAAGACGGGGATGAAGCCCCCGTGGAGGGCTACGGGAGTAGCGATGAGGAGCCCATCGGCAACAGTGCCGATGAGAGTTCTGAGGATGACGATGAGGGCAGTGATGGCCCGTAGATTAGGATCCAATAGTATAGGCCTAGCAGTAGTAGATTGGTCAATAGACCCTTCTTTTGTTCTTCCCTCCTTGAGCAATCGGCTCCCCATTGTAAGAAATCCCAATGCTAATGAAGAATTCCCTTAGCTTGATTTCGCCGATTTCTTTCCTGCTGAGTTTGTCGACTGTTGGCCTAATCCATGCTTAGCGACAGATGGTAACGCATCAGCTCCATGATGATCTGCGAGACAGGCCAATTTAGCCATCCCTCCAAGCTAGCTGGCTTCTGCCGATGATGATGACACAGCCGATCTTAGTAAGCTGGTGACTTGATCTTGGATCAGGCGACTTTAAAAGAGCCCTGGAACCGCTTTGGATGCTCAAACTGATGACTCTGTAACAGAACACTGCTCTCCCAACCAGTTGTGTCGCAGGGCTAGCCGATTCCAACCAAATCGGCTCCCCAGAGCAACGACCTTTAGGGCGAGCTGCCCCCCGAGCCATATGTGCCGACATTAGCCTTAACTCATAACGTAGCCCCCAAGCAGAGAACCTTTACGGTGAGCTGCCCCCCGAGCTTCTTTAGTTCTTGGCCAGATCGGCTCCTTTCCTTTGGTGGATCTGATGCGATCCAACCTTGACCTGATCTATACGTTCAGGCTGCTCTTGGCTTTGTTCTTGAAGAGAGAATCCGAGCTCTTAAGCTACCCCATTAAGGAGTTCTTTCATTAAAACCCTCTTCGTGCTCCATTGACCCTCTGCTTAAGGCTTTGTTCACAGTTATTTCTATCGAGTCGATGGCCATGCATCGGCTCCATATCCTTAAGTCGATGTCTGCTGCATCGGCTGTGCTCGAAAATTTTTCATTTTTCGATTTTTATTTTTTATTTTTTTACGGCCGACTGGTGCATCGGCCCCCACACTCCAATACCCATCACCAAAGGATGAGACGCTTCTAGTGCATATCCTCGTGTTCTATCCTCCTGGGTGCCCCCCCGAGCCGATTCTGTCAAGAGAATTGATGGTATCGGCTCTGTTGGATAACATGTTGAACCCAGGCAGAATGGTGGGTGAGGATAATTTTGGCCGATTGCTGGAATCGGCCTCTACGTTGCTTGCTCGGTGAAGGTTTTGTAAGTTCCCTTCATAAATTTTTGGGGCCGATCACAAGGACCAGCCTCGCCATGTTTGCTCCTCGACGTACTCTTGCTACTCGTTCAGGCCGGTAAACAAAACCAGCCCAATCTCTGACTTTATCATGTTGGTGCGCTTGCTGCCGTCCACCTTAGATGTATCGTGTAACCGTGGAGCACCGAGCTTCGTCGGAAGAACGAGCACCATGTTTGTGCCAGCCGATGTTTCATCATCGGCTTTCCTTTGCTTGGGGCGCCACTCCATTTTTCGTGGACGTCCCTCTTCATCCAGGGTTCGCTGAACCTTCGCAGCCAGATCAGGCCTTGCCTTCCTCAACGTATGCAAGTATAACCTCTCGGCTTCTTCCAGGCCGCGCAATCGTTGAACCCTGTGTTTCTGGGAACGGCTGAGTCCGTCAGGGCACCACCTTGGCCGGTGGTACCTGTCTTCTTCTTCTCCCTCGTCTTCTGAATCTTCGAGATCTTTCAACCGAGGGGACTCAGCTCGTTTGCTCTGTGGCGGGAGAGGTCCCAAGCGCTCGAACACGGACACGTTGGCTGCCTCCTTCTTTTTCGGTTGCATTCTGGGCAATTGCCGATTGTTGGCAATCGGCTCATTCCTGAATCCCAGCAGTGCCTGAAGAAGGGACAATCCCAGTGCCTGTTCTCGTCGTTCCGCTCCTTTGCCTTTCCCTTGGCGCAACGCTCGTGCTCCTCCTCATCGCGATTATGCCGACGATGTCTTCTAGCCAGACGATCTCGTTCACCATCATCGCTGGTCCGTCGGCGTTGGTCGTACTGACTCACATACTTGTTGAGGAGGTGATCAGAGAGAGGTCGTTGATATCTTATGTTCTTCACTTCTCCCTCTGTTACGTAGCGCTTGCCGTCTTGGCGGAGCCGATCGCGTGGAGCGGCTTCCTCCGTTTCTTTGCTATGAGAGCAGCTGCCCTCATCTCCATCCTTGCCAGCGTGGTGTCCAAGATCTACCATGTTGATATTGCACAGGAAACCCGGCTGGCACCCTGCATGGCAAGCATACTCCACCATGTTTACGGCGGGGAAGGGGTGTGTGTCGACCTTCATGGCGTATTGGTTGAAAATTAGACGCCCGTTCTCTATCGCCGCTTGGATATGCTGACGCCACACCCTGCAGTCGTTGGTGGCATGGGAGAGCGAGTTATGCCATTTGCAGTATGGCTTTCCATTCAGCTCTTGCGCCGTGGGGAATTTGAGACCTTCGGGTATCTTCAACTGCTTTTCCTTGAGTAGGAGGTCGAAGATTTGCTCAGTCTTGGTCACGTCAAAATCAAATCCCCTGGGCGGGCCCGGTGGCTTTACCCATTTGCAGGACACGGGGTTCCTCCCCGAGTCCACTCAGCCATCGCTACTTCTTGGTCTCCCGCAGAACTTCATCTTCCTCTCGCATCGACCAGTGGCTATCGCACGCTTGAACTTGTCTTGGTACAGGTCCGGTGGCGCTGTTCATATGCTGAAAGTTTCGAACCATGTGCGCCGCCGAGGGATAATCTGCTTGGGAGGCCGTGTCCTTGAGCTGTGTTGCAAGGCCCGCTACGCTAACTCGATCGCTTCCTTTTCAGTTACACGAACCGAAAAGCATCGGTTCCTAAGATTCCTGAAGCGCTGGATGTATTCTGTCACAGTTTCTCCGCGCTTCTGACGTAGTTGTGCTAGGTCGGCAATGCTAGACTCTGAAGCTTCTGAATGGTACTGTTCATGGAACTGTTCTTCCAACTGCTTCCAAGTTTGGATGGAGTTCGGTGGCAGCGATGTGTACCACCCGAAAGCCGATCCTGTGAGGGACTGTGAGAAGAACCTCACGCGCAACTCATCTGACGCTGAGATCGTGCCCAGCCGTGCCAAATATCGGCTCACATGCTCGATGGAGCTGGACCCGTCTGTTCCACTGAACTTTGTGAAGTCCGGGAGCCGATATTTAGGTGGCAGCGGGATCAGTTCGTAGCTGTTGGGGTACGGCTTGGTGTAGCCGAACGCCTTCCTTTTCGGCATCATGCCGAACTGATCTTTCAGAATTGCACAAATCTGATCCGCTGTGATGGCTGAAGGTGTCGAACCCCGAAGATTCGCCGGGTGGCATACTTAACCAGCCATGCTTGTTTTTCTGGTTCTAAGCCAACTGCAGGAGCTGGGCTCTGGAGGTTTGTCGGGGCGGCGTACTTAGCCAGCCACGACTGCTTCTCAGGATCGGCTCCTGACGTTCCTCCTGCCGTTCCAGAGGCCGCTGTTATTGCAGCCTGGTTCGAGAGCGCCCAGGCGTTGCAGTCCGGCACGTATGCGCACGAGTATCCGTGCGGGACCTCCTTAGGTGGCTCAGGTAGGAATTGGTAGTCACTAGGATCACCACCAATCTTGTAGACGACGTATGCCGATGAGTTCGGCAGTTCCGGTGCTACCCATGCGAACGGCTGGGGCTGGAGCGGCATCTCTCCTTTGAAAGTCCCCGGAGCCGGTCCCGACGGGGAGTACCGGTGACTCATGATTTCCTGGGACAACGCGCAGAGCGACACGCTCCAAGGTGTTCACCAGTGCTCTCGAGTGGCGGTGCAGCGAATGAGCCACCATGTAGTTGATCTCCCGCCGCAGCCGACCTGGTGCGTTCTTCCCGACGGGCGGAGAGGTCCACTCCATCGAGCGCGCCTTCAGGCGTGAAACCCTTCCACCTGACGCCATGGGAGCGGGTTCGGTGGAAGGATCCGATGAGTTCGGCTTCGAGGGTTGCCTTGATCTCGTCATGCTTCTTCTTGAGCTCATCAGGCAAATCCGCGTACGTGACCGGAGTGTCTTCCGCCATCTCGGATGTAGATGGCGATGTTGCGGATGTCGAAGGCGGTCCCACCGGCGTGCCGGAATGTGTTGACGTCGAAACCCACCGGCGGGTAGAGACGGGCAACACCGTAGAGCCGGGAACAACTAGGGCTGCGGCTGGCCCTAGTTCCTCTGAGCGACGGCCCGCAAAGCCTCCCGGTCGCACGCACCGATGTTTATCACAAGGGCGTGCCACCTGACCTATACCTGGTCAGGAAGGTGTGGATGATGCCTCGCTTAGTTTCCTCGCAGGGCACACACGTAAACGTTAAATACGAGCCTCGATCGGCTCTCAGGTTATCCCGTGAATCGGCTCAAAGAGCCGATCCACCCATGATTCGCACGAGGTGTCCGAATATATGGTGGTCCCGCTTGATCAAGGTAAAGCTAATGAGATCTACGACGATGTGGGGTTCTCACCGCATAATCGGATCATCCTACTCCAGGTTGGGCCTCGCGGCCACGCACGGTGATCGTAAGCCGATCCTAAACAAGGCCTAAAAACCAACACGAGGTTGATCCTCGGAACATCCTCGCTTAGGGCCAACGAACGACACCCTACGTGCCGCTGGATCCTCCCCCCTTTGTAAGGCCTAACTATTGCAGGATATTAAACTAATCCTTGTAGAACAAGGAGCAATCGTAACGGATCAGATCTACTAAACTATGATCAAGCGGGGTGCCGCCCCTACACCTAAGATAGGTGTAGGGCGGCTAGACATGCAAGGGTTGCACTACGAAAGCATGTAATATGAAGAACAATGCTAACCCTAACATGTCTAAGATAACTACGTTGCTCGCCATCAAAAAGGCTTCAGTACGAGCAACGCATGAACAACGTAGGCAGGCTTGTGCCGCCTAGATCGCAAGATGCGATCTAGGCAGCATGACGCTTACCGGTAGAAACCCTCGAGACGAAGGAGTTGGCGATGCGCCGAGATTTGTTTGTGGTTGAACGTTGGTTGTTGTTTATTCCATAAACCCTAGGTACATATTTATAGTCCAGACGGACTTTCTAATGTGGGCGTGCACTAAACCGTGCACGAGATAAACTCTAACTTTTAATCTAGATACAATCTACCATAATTAAAGATATACGGACAATCTAGCCCAAATTCCCCGTGCAAGGCCGCTTCATAGATCTTCCATGTGTAATCTTCCAAGCCCATCTCGATTGCGGCCCACCTCTGACTCGGTCAAATCCTGGTGATAACACCACGACAAGGATTCTATGCTTAAGAAGGAAGACATCGGCAAGAAGGCGAAGAAACAACCGGACGATCCTACAATGACAGTACCAACTATCAAACCTTCGGCGGCAGATGATAAAGCATCAGTCAAAGGTGCTAACTCTTTGGCGGTAATCGCGAGTGCTTCTAAGGAAACTATCGGCACCATCTCAGAAATCATCGCACTTCGGGAGTCATCGGCACCTCAGGAGTGGACCAACAGAAGAAGGACCCTCCTCTTACTTAAGAAGACGAGCGGCGACATACATCTTTATCTTCATAGAATTTTACTTTCAAATAAAGGCTTTCTTTAGCCATAGAAGTATTAGCTTATCTTATCATCATAAACTTATTAATAAAGGTTCAAGTTTCGAGCATTCGATTTATTCGGGGCACCCGAACAATTATTTCCAAGATTATTTCGCATAATACCGCGAACGTCGACTTCAAAGTATATGTACAGAAAGTGAACCCGATAAAAAAGATCGGGGGTCGCCTGTGCTGATTATACCTAGAATTATCACCTAAAGCCTCTCAGGGAAAAGTGAGTGTTGCAATGGATGATAATAAAAGGGTCCTACAAAATACTAATATACCAATATCCTTCGCCAAAGCCTCAAGGAACATGCTAGCGTTGCTAATGGCAAGGATAATATAACTTATGGAAGGCCCACACCAGTACATCGAACAAGGAGGTACTAAGAGCAACAGAGTCAATGGCGAGCATAGCTTCCTCGATTTACTTGGGTGCTGCCGCCAAAAATATACATCATCGATTGTAGCAAAGTTGCGATTACTACGGGCTCATTGAACCCGCAACATAAGCTGATCACTCAAAAATTTGCCGCTGATACCTTTCAAAAAGCATCACAATACCGATGCATAAAAAGGACTAGTGCATCAAGATTTCCAGCTTAGTCAATACATACATCAGAAAAATTACCACCAACATTTAAAAGATAATTTTGTGAGGTGTCGATACTTTGTCAAAAGTGACAAAAATATCGTCTCTGACAAATCATTCATCCTTACAAAATCCCTTCAGATTGGGTTAACGAGTTATATCATGCACATGAATTAATTTGTACCCAACGCATCCGAATATTCGGGTGCAGGAAATTAAGTTATAATTACAACAAAGTTACAAGATCATCAAAGTTATTCATGAGGAATTTCTACTGTGTCATCTACTTATGTGCTGTTCTCCAGCCTATCAATTACAATGGAGGCAAGAGTTTTAATAGCAGGGTAAATTTGGCTTATGTTGCCACCTACATTTGCAATGGCTATCAAATCTAATGAAGGATGCTGCGACATCACGAAAGCGAAAGCTGATTCGGCTCCTGCAAGAAGTTGAAAGAGAACCAACTCGTGCACTTTTTTAGCATTCTTGAAGTTTACTATCAAGGCCAAAAACGTTGGAGGAACTCGATTGAGGGGAAACATGGTTTTCCATGTCATCTTCAAACATGCATGTCACTTGTCGAAGAATCGATGCACTTGTTGCACCCGGTCCTGGAACTTTGCAATAGTGGCAGCCTTCGACTTGTTCGTCCAGAAAACTTCATTGAATTGCGAGAGATTGGTCAAGGCGTCTACACGTTCATGCACTCGCTTGTTTTCTTCTGATAAATTCAGAGCTATGACTGACAAAGGCAATAATGCAAAAAATCAGGAGAATTATCACAGTAATTAAAGGAAACAAAGGGGCACCAAGCACTTACAGTTCAAGCTTTCTATAGCTTTTTGCAGCTCGGTTAGTGCATATCGCTTTGCATCAATGGCTAGTTCGTCCTTCTTCTTTATAATAGCGGTCATGGCGTGGATAGCATGCATGTCTCTCTCCATTTGAAGAATTCGGGTCTTCATGCGCTGAAGCCGATCACTTTCAGAATCATCAGCCGAAGAACCTTCGAAAAATGAGGGTACAGGAGTCACCTGCAAAAAATACACCATAGAGTACGTCAAGGAATATACACAGTGTCAATTGATTTCACTCCCATCGGGAGCGCGCATTCAGAAGCAAGAACATCGCAGTTGAAAAGAGAAAACTTGCAACATTGCCAACTTTGAATTCATTACAAATAAAGGCCTTAGAAAAGGCATTGTTTGAAGCAAACAAAAAATTACAATCTATTAAAAGAAAAATTCAAGGAGCTTGAGTTTGTGTCGAAAAGCTTGGAGCAGCTCCTCCGGCAGATGGGTGGTTAGCCGAAACCACTTCAAGAAGCTGCAGCGCACATTTTCGCGCTGATGCTTTGAAAGGGCTAAGGTCGATTGCCAGCCCATCTTGATCCTTTGACAGCTCTTTTGTCAGCAGATCCATCTCGGCTTTGAAGCCATGCCCCATTAGAAGCTGGAAAGCAAGGAGAGCGCCGTAGGTACATGAGGTACGTTTGAATACCTCGATGGTGCCTTCGGTGTTGACAGAGAAAGTGTCCACCAGCTGCCCCAGTGTCTTCTGCTGATCTGCCGTTGGGAGGATCATGGCATGTAGTCTCGACAGGACCGCCTTGTTCTTCTGGAGAAGAGCTCGGACAAGATTGCCAGACTTAATTGCCAAAGAGATGACATCGGCAGAGGAATCAGCCGGGAGCTTGCCTATAAAATTGAAAGGGATATCGGCAACTTCTGTAAAAAGTAAAGGCAGAAGTTAGAAGCCAATGAAACTAAGTAAAAGATATTCAAAGACAAAACAGGAAACT
This sequence comes from Lolium rigidum, assembly GCF_022539505.1. NCBI lineage: Eukaryota > Viridiplantae > Streptophyta > Magnoliopsida > Poales > Poaceae > Lolium > Lolium rigidum. Next base: position 343,045,383 of record NC_061513.1, on the reverse strand, counting down.
TACCAAGCAGGGCCAAGGTGGATTTGTGCAAAAGATCCTCCCTCTCCTTCCTTTGAGCTTGGGCTTCGGCCTTCTCCTTCTCCTCCTCCTTCAGCTTCTTCTTCAGCTGATCAAGCTCCTTTTTCAAAGAGTCCGCATTCTGACGGGCGGTAACAACTATTTTCACTGCTTGATCAAGCTTCTAAGTCGTCGACAACACATCCTCTTGAAGCCGAGCTTTATCAGCTTGGAGTGAAGAGAACTGAGAGGCAAAGTCCTTTAAGATGGTTATGGCAGAGAAGACTAGGTAGAGCAGTATTACGTCAACATCTTAAAAGCAAACACCTTCTGAGTCCACACTCGATTGCAAGCAGTCGAACGTAGACTCGGGGGCTGGAAGAGGGGAAACCATTATCAAGAAAAGCAAAAGTTGAAATACTTACGGGTTCCTCGCGGGGACTGATACGTCTCAAACGTATCTATAATTTCTTATGTTCCATGCTACTTTTATGATGATACTCACATGTTTTATACACATTATATGTCATTATTATGCGTTTTCCGGAACTAATCTATTGACGAGATGCCAAAGTGCCAGTTCCTGTTTTCTGCTGTTTTTGGTTTCAGAAATCCTAGTAAGAAAATATTCTCGGAATTGGACGAAATCAATGCTCAGCATCTTATAATTCCACGAAGCTTCCAGAACACCCGAGAGGGACCAGGGGAGAGCCACAGGGTGGCGGCGCGGCCCAAGGGGGGGCGCCCCCTATTGTGTGGCGGCTCCGTAGCCCCTCCGACTCCGCCTCTTCGCCTATATAAAGCCCCCTGACCTAAATCTTTGATACGGAAAAGCCACGGTACGAGAAACCTTCCAGAGCCGCCGCCATCGCGAAGCCAAGATCTGGGGGACAGAAGTCTCTGTTCCGGCACGCCGCCGGGATGGGGAAGTGCCCCCGGAAGGTATCTCCATTGACACCACCGCCATCTCCATCACCGCTGCTGTCTCCCATGAGGAGGGAGTAGTTCTCCATCGAGGCTAAGGGCTGTACCGGTAGCTATGTGGTTCATCTCTCTCTCCCATGTACTTCAATCCAATGATCTCATGAGCTGCCTTACATGATTGAGATCCATATGATGAGCTTGTAATCTAGATTTCGTTATGCTATTCAAGTGGATTTTACTTATGTGATCTCCGGAGACTCCATGTCCCACGTGTGTAAAGGTGACAGTGTGTGCACCGTGTGGGTCTCTTAGGCTATATTTCACGGAATACTTATTCACTCGGGTTATGATTTGAGTTGGATGTCTCTATGAAATTGTGGTGTGTTAGTACCTCCTATGAATGCTCAAAGTGACAGCGTGGGGTGTTCATTAGTACTTGGGAATACATCTTTAAGGTTTGCCTACATGATGAATTAGTGTTCGTGTTATCACCAGATTTTGGCTAAATTAGGAGGTGGGCCGCGAACAAGATGGGCTTAGAAGATTACACATGGAAGATCTGTGAAGCGGCCTTGATCGGTGAAGTTGGGCCAGTTTGCCCATGTATCTTTAATTATAGTAGATTGTATCTAGATTAAAAGTTAGAGTTTATCTCGTGCACGGTTTAGTGCACGCCCACATTAGAAAGTCCGCTGGACTATAAATATGTACCTAGGGTTTATGGAATAAACAACAACCAACGTTCAACCACAAACAAATCTCGGCGCATCGCCAACCCCTTCGTCTCGAGGGTTTCTACCGGTAAGCATCATGCTGCCTAGATCGCATCTTGCGATCTAGGCAGCACAAGCCTGCCTACGTTGTTCATGCGTTGCTCGTGCTGAAGCCTTTTTGATGGCGAGCAACGTAGTTATCTTAGACATGTTAGGGTTAGCATTGTTCTTCATGTTACATGCTTTCGTAGTGCAACCCTTGCATGTTGATGGCGTGTATTTCACACGTTCGTTGGGCAACCCCAAGAGGAAGGTATGATGAGCACAGCAGCAAGTTTTCCCTCAGAAAGAAACCAAGGTTTATCGAACCAGGAGGAGCCAAGAAGCACGTTGAAGGTTGATGGCGGCGGGATGTAGTGCGGCGCAACACCGAGATTCCGGCGCCAACGTGGAACCTGTACAACACAACCAAAGTACTTTGCCCCAACGAAACAGTGAGGTTGTCAATCTCACCGGCTTGATGTAACAAAGGATTAACCGTATTGTGTGGAAGATGATTGTTTGCAGAGAAACAGTAAAAACAAGTATTGCAGTAGATTGTATTTCAGTAAAGAGAATTGGACCGGGGTCCACGGTTCACTAGAGGTGTCTCTCCCATAAGACGAACAGCATGTTGGGTGAACAAATTACAGTTGGGCAATTGACAAATAAAGAGAGCATGACAATGCACATACATATCATGATGAGTATAGTGAGATTTAATTGGGCATTACGACAAAGTACATAGACCGCCATCCAATCGCATCTATGCCTAAAAAGTCCACCTTCGAGTTATCATCCGAACCCCCTCCAGTATTAAGTTGCAAGCAACAGACAATTGCATTAAGTATGGTGCGTAATGTAATCAACAACTACATCCTTAGACATAGCATCAATGTTTTATCCCTAGTGGCAACAACACAACACAACCTTAGAACTTTACATCACTCGTCCCAGGTGTCAATGCGAGGCATGAACCCACTATCGAGCATAAGTACTCCCTCTTGGAGTTAAAAGCATCTACTTGGCCAGAGCATCTACTAGTAACGGAGAGCATGCAAGATCATAAATAACACATAAGCATAACTTTGATAATCAACATAACAAGTATTCTCTATTCATCGGATCCCAACAAACGCAACATATAGAATTACAGATAGATGATCTTGATCATGATAGGCAGCTCACAAGATCCGACAATGATAGCACAATGGGGAGAAGACAACCATCTAGCTACTGCTATGGACCCATAGTCCAGGGGTAGACTACTCACTCATCACTCCGGAGGCGACCATGGCGGTGTAGAGTCCTCCGGGAGATGATTCCCCTCTCCGGCGAGGTGCCGGAGGCGATCTCCAGGATCCCCCGAGATGGGATCGGCGGCGACGGCGTCTCGATAAGGTTTTCCGTATCATGGCTCTCCGTCCTGGGGGTTTCGTCACGGAGGCTTTAAGTAGGCGGAAGGGCAAGTCGAGAGGGGGCACGGGGGCCCCGGATGACGGGCGGCGCGGCCAAGGGGGGCCGCGCCGCCTAGGGTTTGGCTCCCCTGTGGCCCCACTTCGTTTCGTCTTCGGACTTCCGGAAGCTTCGTGAGAAAATAGGCCCACGGGCTTTTATTTCGTCCAATTCCGAGAATATTTCTTTACTAGGATTTCTGAAACCAAAAACAGCGAAAACGACAGCTGGCACTTCGGCATCTTGTTAATAGGTTAGTTCCGAGAAAATGCACGAATATGACATAAAGTGTGCATAAAACATGTAGATAACATCAATAATGTGGCATGGAACACAAGAAATTATCGATACGTTGGAGACGTATCAGCATCCCCAAGCTTAGTTCCGCTCGTCCCGACAGGTAAAACGATAACAAAGATAATTTCTGGAGTGACATGCCATCATAATCTTGATCATACTATTTGTAAAGCATATGTAGAGAATGCAGCGATCAAAACAATGTGTATGACATGAGTAAACAAGTGAATCATAAATCAAAGACTTTTCATGAATAGCACTTCAAGACAAGCATCAATAAGTCTTGCATAAGAGTTAACTCATAAAGCAATAATTCAAAGTAAAGGTATTGAAGCAACACAAAAGAAGATAAGTTTCAGCGGTTGCTTTCAACTTGTAACATGTATATCTCATGGATATTGTCAACATAGAGTAATATAATAAGTGCAATAAGCAAGTATGTAGGAATCAATGCACAGTTCACACAAGTGTTTGCTTCTTGAGGTGGAGAGAAATAGGTGAACTGACTCAACATTGAAAGTAAAAGAATGGTCCTCATAGAGGAAAAGCATCGATTGCTATATTTGTGCTAGAGCTTTGATTTTGAAAACATGAAACAATTTTGTCAACGGTAGTAATAAAGCATATGCATCATGTAAATTATATCTTATAAGTTGCAAGCCTCATGCATAGTGTACCAATAGTGCCCGCACCTTGTCCTAATTAGCTTGGACTACCTGGATTATCACCGCAATACATATGCTTTAACCAAGTTTCACAAAGGGGTACCTCCATGCCGCCTGTACAAAGGTCTAAGGAGAAAGCTCGCATTTGGATTTCTCGCTTTTGATTATTCTCAACTTAGACATCCATACCGGGACAACATAGACAACGAGATAATGGACTCCTCTTTTAATCCTTTAAGCATTTGACAACAATTAATTCTTTTCTCATTAGAGATTTGAGGATATTTGTCCAAAACTGAAACTTCCACCATGAATCATGGCTTTAGTTAGCGGCCCAATGTTCTTCTCTCACAATATGCATGCTCAAACCATTCAACTCGGTGTAGATCGCCCTTACTTCGAGACAAGACGAACATGCATAGCAACTCACATGAAATTCAACAATGAGTTGATGGCGTTCCCCGATAAACATGGTTATCGCACAACAAGCAACTTAATAAGAGATAAAGTGCATAATTACATATTCAATACCACAATAGTTTTTAAGCTATTTGTCCCATGAGCTATATATTGCAAAGGTGAATGATGGAATTTTAAAGGTAGCACTCAAGCAATTTACTTTGGAATGGCGGGAAAATACCATGTAGTATAGGTAGGTATGGTGGACACAAATGGCATAGTGGTTGGCTCAAGTATTTTGGATGCATGAGAAGTATTCCCTCTCGATACAAGGTTTAGGCTAGCAAGGTTATTTGAAACAAACACAAGGATGAACCGGTGCAGCAAAACTCACATAAAAGACATATTGTAAACATTATAAGACTCTACACCGTCTTCCTTGTTGTTCAAACTCAAAACTAGAAATTATCTAGACCTCAGAGAAACCAAATATGCAAACCAAATTTTAGCATGCTCTATGTATTTCTTCATTAATGGGTGCAAAGAATATGATGCAAGAGCTTAAACATGAGCACAAAAATTGCCAAGTATCACATTACCCAAGACATTTATAGCAATTACTACATGTATCATTTTCCAATTCCAACCATATAACAATTTAACGAAGGAGAAACTTCGCCATGAATACTATGAGTAGAAACCAAGGACATATTTGTCCATATGCTACAGCGGAGCGTGTATCTCTC
>NC_061513.1:342992329-343040048 GCF_022539505.1 Lolium rigidum | reverse complement strand
GCCATGTATTGCTAAAAGCTGAAGAACGACTTCATACTTCGCATAGCACCTCACCATGAATCATGGCTTTAGTTAGCGGCCCAATGTTCTTCTCTAACAATATGCATGCTCCAACCATTAAGGTGGTAGATCTCTCTTACTTCGGACAAGACGGACATGCATAGCAACTCACATGATATTCAACAAAGAATAGTTGATGGCGTCCCCGTAAGCATGGTTATCGCACAACAAGCAACTTAATAAGAGATAAAGTGCATAAGTATATATTCAATACCACAATAGTTTTTAAGCTATTTGTCCCATGAGCTATATATTGCAAAGGTAAATGATGGAATTTTAAAGGTAGCACTCAAGCAATTTACTTTGGAATGGCGGATAAATACCATGTAGTAGGTAGGTATGGTGGACACAAATGGCATAGTGGTTGGCTCAAGTATTTTGGATGCATGAGAAGTATTCCCTCTCGATACAAGGTTTAGGCTAGCAAGGTTATTTGAAACAAACACAAGGATGAACGGTGCAGCAAAACTCACATAAAAGACATATTGTAAACATTATAAGACTCTACACCGTCTTCCTTGTTGTTCAAAACTCAATACTAGATGTTATCTAGACTCTAGAGAAACCAAATATGCAAACCAAATTAGCAAGCTCTAAGTGTTTCTTCATTAATGGGTGCAAAGTATATGATGCAAGAGCTTAAACATGAGCACAACAATTGCCAAGTATCAAATTATCCAAGACATTTTTAGAATTACTACATGTAGTATTTTCCAATTCCAACCATATAACAATTTAACGAAGAAGAAACTTCGCCATGAATACTCTGAGTAGAGCCTAAGGACATACTTGTCCATATGCTACAGCGGAGCGTGTCTCTCTCCCACAAAGTGAATTCTAGGATCCATTTTATTCAAACAAAACAAAAAACAAAAACAAACCGACGCTCCAAGCAAAGTGCATAAGATGTGACGGAATAAAAATATAGTTTCAGGGGAGAAACCTGATAATGTTGTCGATGAAGAAGGGGATGCCTTGGGCATCCCCAAGCTTAGACGCTTGAGTCTTCTTAGAATATGCGAGGGTGAACCACCGGGCATCCCCAAGCTTAGAGCTTTCACTCTCCTTGATCATATTGCATCATACTCCTCTCTTGATCCTTGAAAACTTCCTCCACACCAAACTCGAAACAACTCATTAGAGGGTTAGTGCACAATAAAAATTAACATGTTCAGAGGTGACACAATCATTCTTAACACTTCTGGACATTGCATAAAGCTACTGGACATTAATGGATCAAAGAAATTCATCCAACATAGCAAAAGAGGCAATGCGAAATAAAAGGCAGAATCTGTCAAAACAGAACAGTCCGTAAAGATGGATTTTATTAGGGCACCAGACTTGCTCAAATGAAAATGCCCAAATCGAATGAAAGTTGCGTACATATCTGAGGATCATGCACGTAAATTGGCTTAATTTTCTGAGCTACCTACAGGGAGTTAGACCCAGATTCGTGACAGCAAAGAAATCTGGAACTGCGCAGTAATCCAAATCTAGTACTTACTTTACTATCAAAGACTTTGCTTGGCACAACAAAACTCAAAACTAAGATAAGGAGAGGTTTCTACAGTAATAAACAACTTCCAAGACTCAAATATAAAACAAAAATACTGTAGTAAAAACATGGGTTGTCTCCCATAAGCGCTTTTCTTTAACGCCTTTCAGCTAGGCGCAGAAAGTGTAACTCAAGTAACATCGAGAGATGAAGCATCAACATCATAATTTGTTCTAATAATAGAATCATAAGGTAACTTCATTCTCTTTCTAGGGAAGTGTTCCATACCTTTCTTGAGAGGAAATTGATATTTAATATTACCTTCCTTCATATCAATAGTAGCACCAACGGTTCAAGAAAAGGTCTTCCCAATATAATGGGGCAAGATGCATTGCATTCAATATCCAAGACAACAAAACCAACGGGGACAAGGTTATTGTTAACCATAATATGAACATTATCAACTCTCCCCAAAGGTTTCTTTTAGCATTATCAGCGAGATTAACATCCAGATAACAGTTTTTCAATGGTGGCAAGTCAAGCATATCATAGACTTTCTTAGGCATAACGAAATACTTGCACCAAGATCACATAAAGCATTACAATCAAAATCTTTGACTCTCATTTTAATGATGGGCTCCCAACCATCCTCTAGCTTTCTAGGAATAGAAGTTTCAAGTTTTAGTTTCTCTTCTCTAGCTTTTATGAGAGCATTTGTAATATGTTTTGTGAAAGCCAAGTTTACGAGCGCTAGCATTGGGACTCTTAGCAAGTTTTTGTAAGAACTTTATAACTTCAGAGATGTGGCAATCATAAAAATCTAAATCATTACAATCTAAAGCAATGGGATTATCATCCCCAAGGTTGGAAAAAATTTCAGCAGTTTTATCACAAGCAGGTTCAACAGTTTTAGCAGTTTCAGGTAATTTTGCGCGCTTTGCACTAGGAGTAGAAACATTGCCAACACCAATTATTTTACCATTAATAGTAGGAGGTGCAGCAACATGTGAATCTTTAGCATTGCTAGTGGTGGTAATAGTCCAAACTTTAGCTACATTTTTCTCTTTAGCTAGTTTTTCATTTTCTTCTCTATCCCACCTAGCACGTAGTTCAGCCATTAATCTTATATTCTCATTAATTCTAACTTGGATGGCATTTGCTGTAGTAACAATTTTATTTTCAATATCCCTATTAGGCATAACTTTCGATTTCAAAAGATCAACATCGGAGGCAAGACTATCAACCTTAGAAGCGAGAATATCAATTTTATTGAGCTTTTCCTCAACAGATTTGTTAAAGGCAGTTTGTGTACTAATAAATTCTTTAAGCATAGCTTCAAGTCCAGGGGGTGTATTCCTATTATTGTTGTAAGAATTCCCATAAGAATTAGCATAACCGTTACCATTATTATAAGGATATGGCCTATAGTTATTACTAGAATTGTTCCGATAAGCATTGTTGTTGAAATTATTATTTTTAATGAAGTTTACATCAACATGTTCTTCTTGGGCAACCAATGAAGCTAATGGAACATTATTAGGATCAACATTAGTCCTATCATTCGCAAGCATAGACATAATAGCATCAACCTTATCATTCAAGGAAGAGGATTCTTCAACAGAATTACCTTCTTACCTTGTGGAGCTCTTTCCGTGTGCCATTCAGAGTAATTAACCATCATATTATCAATGAGCTTTGTTGCTTCACCAAGAGTGATGGACATAAAGGTACCTCCAGCAGCTGAATCCAATAAATTCTGCGAAGAAAAATTTAGTCCTGCATAGAAGGTTTGGATGATCATCCAAGTAGTCAGTCCATGGGTTGGGCAATTTTTAACCAAAGATTTCATTCTTTCCCAAGCTTGAGCAACATGTTCATTATCCAATTGTTTAAAATTCATTATGCTACTCCTCAAAGATATAATTTTAGCAGGGGGATAATATCTACCAATAAAAGCATCCTTGCATTTAGTCCATGAATCAATACTATTCTTAGGCAGAGATAGCAACCAATCTTTAGCTCTTCCTCTTAGTGAGAAAGGAAACAATTTTAATTTTATAATGTCACCATCTACATCTTTATACTTTTGCATTTCACACAATTCAACAAAATTATTGAGATGGGCAAGCAAGCATCATCGAACTAACACCGTGAAAATTGCTCTCGCATAACAAGATTCAAGTAAAGCAGGTTTAATTTCAAAGAATTCTCGCTGTAGTAGCAGGTGGAGCAATAGGTGTGCATAAGAAATCATTATTATTTGTGCTAGTGAAGTCACACAACTTAGTATTTTCAGGGGTAGCCATTTTAGCAGTAGTAAATAAAGCAAACTAGATAAAGTAAATGCAAGTAAACTAATTTTTTTGTGTTTTTGATATAGCAAACAAGACAGTAAATAAAGTAAAACTAGCAACTAATTTTTTTGTGTTTTGATATAATGCAGCAAACAAAGTAGTAAATAAAATAAAGCAAGACAAAAACAAAGTAAAGAGATTGAGAAGTGGAGACTCCCTTGCAGCGTGTCTTGATCTCCCCGACAACGGCGCCAGAAAAAGAGCTTGATGGCGTGTAACTCACACGTTCGTTGGGAACCCCAAGAGGAAGGTATGATGCGCACAGCAGCAAGTTTTCCCTCAGAAAGAAACCAAGGTTTATCGAACCAGGAGGAGCCAAGAAGCACGTTGAAGGTTGATGGCGGCGGGATGTAGTGCGGCGCAACACCGGAGATTCCGGCGCCAACGTGGAACCCGCACAACACAACCAAAGTACTTTGCCCCAACGAAACAAGTGAGGTTTTCAATCTCACCGGCTTGCTGTAACAAAGGATTAACCGTATTGTGTGGAAGATGATTGTTTGCGAGAGAAAACAAGTAGAAACAAGTATTGCAACAGATTTGTATTTCCAGTATTAAAGAATGGACCGGGGTCCACAGTTCACTAGAGGTGTCTCTCCCATAAGATAAAGGCATGTTGGGTGAACAAATTACAGTCGGGCAATTGACAAATAGAGAGGGCATAACAATGCACATACATATCATGATAAGTATAGTGAGATTTAATTGGGCATTACGACAAAGTACATAGACCGTCATCCAACTGCATCTATGCCTAAAAAGTCCACCTTCAGGTTATCGTCCGAACCCTCCAAGTATTAAGTTGCAAAGCAACGGACAATTGCATTAAGTATGGTGCGTAATGTAATCAACAACTACATCCTCGGACATAGCGCCAATGTTTTATCCCTAGTGGCAACAAGACAACACAACCTTAGAACTTTCGTCACTCGTCCTGGTGTCAATGCAGGCATGAACCCACTATCGAGCATAAATACTCCCTCTTGGAGTTAAGAGAAAAAACTTGGCCGAGCCTCTACTAATAACGGAGAGCATGCAAGATCATAAACAACACATATGTAATAACTTGATAATGAACATAACATGGTATTCTCTATCCATCGGATCCCGACAAACACAGCATAGAGTATTACGGATAGATGATCTTGATCATGTTAGGCAGCTCACAAGATCCAACAATGAAGCACAATGAGGAGAAGACAACCATCTAGCTACCGCTATGGACCCATAGTCCAGGGGTGAACTACTCACTCATCACTCCGGAGGCGACCATGGCGGTGTAGAGTCCTCCGGGAGATGAATCCCCTCTCCGCGTGGGTGCCGGAGGAGATCTCCGAATCCCCCGAGATGGGATTGACGGCGGCGGCGTCTCGGTAAGGTTTTCCGTATCGTGGTTTTTCGCATCGTGGGTTTCGCGACGGAGGCTTTAAGTAGGCGGAAGGGCAGAGTCGGAGGGCTGACGAGGGGCCCACACCATAGGGCGGCGCGGGCCCCCCTCTGGCCGCGCGGCCCTATGGTGGCGGCGCCTTGTCACCCCACTTCGTATCCCTTTCGGTCTTCTGGAAGGTTCGTGGCAAAATAGGCCCCTGGGTCTTGATTTCGTCCAATTCCGAGAATATTTCGTTACTAGGATTTCTGAAACCAAAAACGTCAGAAAACCGCAATCGGCACTTCGGCATCTTGTTAATAGGTTAGTTCCAGAAAATGCACGAATATGACATAAAGTGTGCATAAAACATGTAGGTATCATCAATAATATGGCATGGAACATAAGAAATTATCGATACGTCGGAGGCGTATCAGGAAGCTGGTTTTGATGAGCATGATATTTTTAGTCCCCCAAGCATTGAGGAGAAAATTTTCTTTGATGATACTTTGCCTCCTATTTATGTTGATTATAATGATAGTGGTCTTTTGGTGCCGCCTACTGATACGTCTCTGACGTATCGATAATTTCTTATGTTCCATGCCACATTATTGATGATATCTACATGTTTTATGCATACTTTATGTCGTTATTATGCGTTTTCCGGAACTAACCTATTGACGAGATGCCGAAGGGCCAGTTCCTGTTTTCTCGCTGTTTTTGGTTTCAGAAATCCTAGTAAGGAAATATTCTCGAATCGGACGAAATCAATGCCCAAGCATCCTATTTTTCCACGAAGCTTCCAGAACACCCGAGAGCCGCCAGAGGAGGGCCCTATGGGCCCCAGACGACAGGGTGGCGCGGCCCAGGCCTTGGCCGCGCCCCCCTAGTGTGTCGTCGCCTCGTCGACCCTCCGACTCCGCCTCTTCGCCTATTTAGTCGTCCCTGACCTAAAACCTCGACCAATTGACGAAACACCAGAGAAAACCATCCAGAGCCGCCGCCATCGCGAAACTCCAATTCGGGGGGACATAAGTCTCTGTTCCGGCACCCTGCCGGGACGGGGAATTGCCCCCGGAGTCATCTCCACCGCCGTCTCCACCGCCATCTTCACCGCCATCGCTGTCTCCATGATGAGGAGGGAGTAATTCACCCCCGGGCTGAGGGCTCCGCTGTAGCTATGTGGTTCATCTCTCTCTTTATGTGATCTAGTTGAATATCATCTATGTGCTACTCTAGTGATGTTATTAAAGTAGTTTATTCCTCCTGCACGGTGTAATGGTGACAGTGTGTGCATCGTGTAGTACTTGGCGTGGACTATGATTGTGATCTCTTGTAGATTATGAAGTTAACTATTGCTATGATAGTTTTGATGTGATCTATGCCTCCTTCATAGTGTGATGGTGACAGTGTGCATGCTATGTTAGTTCTCGGTGTAATTGTGTTGATCTATCTTGCACTCTAAGGTTATTTAAACATGAATATCGAATACTATGGAGCTTGTTAACTCCGGCATTGAGGGTTCGTGTAATCCTACACAGTTAGTGGTGTTCATCATCCAACAAGAGGGTGTAGAGTGGTTCTATTATGTGATCATTGTTGAGAGTGTCCACTAGTGAAAGCAGGATCCCCGGGCCTTGCTTCCAAGCATCGAATCTCCGTTTGTTTATCTGTTTTGTTGCATGTTTACTCGCTGCCATATTTTATTCAGATTGCTATTACCACTCATACTCATCCATATTACTTGCATCTCACTATCTCTTCGCCGAACTAGTGCACCTATACATCTGACAAGTGTATTAGGTGTGTTGGGGACACAAGAGACTTCTTGCATTGTGATCGCAGGGTTGCTTGAGAGGGATATCTTTGACCTCTTCCTCCCTGAGTTCGATAAACCTTGGGTGATCCACTTAAGGGAAACTTGCTGCTGTTCTACAACCCTCTGCTCTTGGAGGCCCAACACTGTCTACAAGAATAGAACCACCCGTAGACATCACCTACTATGGAGAGTAAATTTTATTATGATTATACTACGCCTCCTACACTTGATGAGAATAATAATGATAGCTACTTTGTTGAATTTACTCCCACTATTACTAATAAAATTGATTATGCTTATGCGAAGAGTAATAGTTTTATGCATGAGACTCATGATAAGAATGCTTTATGTGATAGTTATATTGTTGAGTTTGCTCATGATGCTACTGAAAGTTATTATGAGAGAGGGAAACATGGTTGTATGCATCTTAATAATATTGAGTTTCCCCTCTTTATGTTGAGAATCTTGAAGTTACTCGTGTTTTATCTTCCTATGCTTGTCACTTTGCTCCTCATGAACTTGTTTATTTACAAGATTCCTTTTCATAGAAAGTGGGTTAGGCTTAAAATTGTTTTGAATTTGCTTTTCGATGCTCTCTTTTGCTTCAACTACTATTTCTTGAGAGTGCATCATTAAAACTGCTGAGCCCATCTTAATGGCTATAAAGAAAGCACTTCTTGGGAGATAACCCATGTCTTTATTTTACTACAGCAATTTTGTTTTATATTTGAGTTTTGGAAGTTGTTACTACTGTAGCAACCTCTCCTTATCTTTATTTTATTGCATTTGTTGTGCCAAGTAAAGTCTTTGATAGTAAAGTCAATACTAGATTTGGATTACTGCGCAGAAACAGATTTCTTGCTGTCACGAATTTGGGCAGGGTTCTCTGTAGGTAACTCAGACAAATCTGCCAATTTACGTGCGTGATCCTCAGATATGTATGCAACTTTCATTCAATTTGAGCATTTTCATCTGAGCAAGTCTGGTGCCCCAAAAAAATTTCGTCTTTACGGACTGTTCTGTTTTGACAGATTCTGCCTTTTATTTCGCATTGCCGGCTTTGCTATGTTTGATGGATTTCTTTGTTCCATTAACTTCCAGTAGCTTTGGGCAATGTCCAGAAGTGTTAAGAATGATTATGTCACCTCTGAACATGTGAATTTTTGATTATGCACTAACCCTCTAATGAGTTTGTTTTGAGTTTGGTGTGGAGGAAGTTTTCAAGGGTCAAGAGAGGAGGATGATATACTATGATCAAGAAGAGTGAAAAGTCTAAGCTTGGGGATGCCCCCGTGGTTCATCCCCGCATATTTCAAGAAGACTCAAGCATCTAAGCTTGGGGATGCCCAAGGCATCCCCTTCTTCATCGACAACTTATCAGGTCACCTCTAGTGAAACTATATTTTTATTCCGTCACATCTTATGTGCTTTACTTGGAGCGTCTGTGTGCTTTTATTTTTGTTTGTGTTTGAATAAAATATGATCCATCATGCTTGTTTGGGAGAGAGACACGCTCCGCTATTTCGTATGAACACATATGTTCTTAGCTTTATCTTTAATGTTCATTGCGAAAGTTGAACTATTTCATTCATTGTTATATGGTTGGAAACGGAAAATGCCGCATGTGGTAAATGGTATAATGTCTTGAATAATGTGATATTTGGCAATTATTGTGCTCATATAGATCATGTTTAAGCTCTTGCATCATGTACTTTGTACCCATTAATGAATAACTACATAGAGCTTGTTAAAATTTGGTTTGCATGATTGATCTCTAGAGTCTAGATATTTTCTGGTTAAGGTGTTTGAACAACAAGGACACAATGTTAAGTCTTATAATGCTTACAATATGTTCATATGTGAGCTTTGCTGCACCTTTTATACTTGAGTTTGCTTCAAACAACCTTGCTAGCCTAGCCTTGTATTGAGAGGGAATTCTTCTCGTGCATCCAAATCCTTGAGCCAATACCATGCCATTTGTGTCCACCATACCTACCTACCACATGGTATTTCTCTGCCATTCCAAAGTACATTACTTGAGTGCTACCTTTAAAATTCTATTCTTTGTCTTTGCAATATATAGCTCATGGGAAAACATCCTTAAAAACTATTGTGGTGAAGAATATGTACTTATGTGTCTTATTTCTTAATAAGTTGCTTGTTGAGCGGTAACCATTTTTCAGGGGACGCCATCAACTTTTACACCTTTGTTGAATATCATGTGAGTTGCTATGCATGTTCGTCTTGTCTGAACTAAGGGCGATTTTCATGATCAAATGGTTTGAGTATGCATACTGTTAGAGATGAACATTGGGCCGCTAACTAAAGCCATGATTCATGGTGGAAATTTCAGTTTGGACAACTAATCCTCAATCTCTTATGAGAAAATTAACTGTTGTTGAATGCTTATGTATTAAAGAGGAGTCCATTATCTGTTATCTATGTTGTCCCGGTATGGATGTCTAAGTTGAGAATAATCAAAAGCGAGAAATCCAATGCGAGCTTTCTCCTTAGACCTTTGTACAGGCGGCATAGAGGTAACCCTTTACGACACTTGGTTGAAACATATGCTATGCAATGATAATCCATGTTAATCCAAGCTAATTAGGACAAGGTGCGAGCACTATTGGTATACTATGCATGAGGTTTGCAACTTATAGGATATCTTATACATAACACATATGATTTATTACTACCGTTGACAAAATTATTTCTATGTTTTCAAAATGAAAAGCTCTAGCACACATATAGTAATCCATGCTTCCCTCTGCGAAGGGCCATTCTTTTACTTTATTGTTGAGTCAGTTTACCTATTCCTTCTATCTTAGAAGCAAACACTTGTATCAACTGCGTGCATTGATTCTTACATATTTACTTATTGCACTTGTTATATTACTTTGTGTTGACAATTATCCATGAGATAAATATGTTGAAGTTGAAAGCAATTGCTGAAACTTAATCATCTTTTGTGTTGCTTCAATGCCTTCTACTAAGAATTTATTGCTTTATGAGTAACTCTTATGCAAGTCTTATTGATGCTTGTCTTGAAAGTATTATTCATGAAAAGTCTTTGCTATATGATTCATTTGTTTACTCGTTATCTTCACCATTGCTTCGAATCGCTGCATTCATCTCATATGCTTTACAATAGTATTTATCAAGATTATGATAGCATGTCACTTCAGAAATTATCCTTGTTATCGTTTACCTACTCGAGGGCGAGTAGGAACTAAGCTTGGGGATGCTTGATACGCCTCAAACGTATCTATAATTTCTTATGTTCCATGCTACTTTTATGATGATACTCACATGTTTTATACACATTATAGGTCATTATTATGCGTTTCCGGAACTAACCTATTGACGAGATGCTAAAGTGCCAGTTCCTGTTTTCTGCTGTTTTTGGTTTCAGAAATCCTAGTAAGGAAATATTCTCGGAATTGGACGAAATCAACGTTCAGCATCTTATAATTCCACGAAGCTTCCAGAACAACCGAGAGGGACCAGGGGAGAGCCACAGGGGGCCCACACAGGGTGGCGGCGCGGCCCAAGGGGGGGGGGCGCCTGATACGTCTCCGACGTATCGATAATTTCTTATGTTCCATGCCACATTATTGATGATATCTACATGTTTTATGCACACTTTATGTCATATTCGTGCATTTTCTGGAACTAACCTATTAACAAGATGCCGAAGAGCCGCTTCTGTTGTCTGTCGTTTTTGGTTTCAGAAATCCTAGTAACGAAATATTCTCGGAATTGGACGAAATTAACGCCCAGGGTCCTATTTTGCCACGAAGCTTCCAGAAGACCGAAGAGGAGTCTAAGTGGGGCCACGAGGCGCCGCCACACTAGGGCGGCGCGGCCCAGTGCCCCGGCCGCGCCGACCTAGGGTGTGGGGCCCTCGTGTGGCCCCCGACCTGCCCTTCCGCCTACTTAAAGCCTCCGTCGCGAAACCCCCGCATGCGAGAGCCACGATACGGAAAACCTTCCGGAGATGCCGCGCCGCCAATCCCATCTCGGGGGATTCTGGAGATCTCCTCCGGCACCTCGCCGGAGAGGGGATTCATCTCCTGGAGGACTCTTCACCGCCATGGTCGCTCCGGAGTGATGAGTGAGTAGTTCACCCTCGGACTATGGGTCCATAGCGGTAGCTAGATGGTTGTCTTCTCCTCATTGTGCTTCATTGTTGGATCTTGTGAGCTGCCTAACATGATCAAGATCATCTATCCGTAATGCTATATGTTGTGTTTGTCGGGATCCGATGGATAGAGAATACTATGTTATGTTAATTATCAAGTTATTACCTATGTGTTGTTTAAGATCTTGCATGCTCTCCGTTATTAGTAGAGGCTCTGGCCAAGTTTTTGCTCTTCACTCCAAGAGGGAGTATTTATGCTCGATAGTGGGTTCATGCCTCCATTGATATCTGGGACAGTGACAGAAAGTTCTAAGGTTGTGGATGTGCTGTTGCCACTAGGGATAAAACATTGATGCTATGTCTAAGGATGTTGTTGTTGATTACATTACGCACTTGATTACATTACGCACCATACTTAATGCAATTGTCTGTTGCTTTGCAACTTAATACTGGAAGGGGTTCGGATGATAACCTGAAGGTGGACTTTTTAGGCATAGATGCAGCTGGATGGCGGTCTATGTACTTTGTCGTAATGCCCAATTAAATCTCACCATACTTATCATGACATGTATGTGCATTGTTATGCCCTCTCTATTTGTCAATTGCCCGACCGTAATTTGTTCACCCAACATGCTTTTATCTTATGGGAGAGACACCTCTAGTGAACTGTGGACCCCGGTCCATTCTTTTATACTCGAAATACAAATCTGCTGCAATACTTGTTCTTTACTCGTTTTCTTGCAAACAATCATCTTCCACACAATACGGTTAATCCTTTGTTACAGCAAGCCGGTGAGATTGACAACCTCACTCGTTTCGTTGGGGCAAAGTACTTTGGTTGTGTTGTGCAGGTTCCACGTTGGCGCCGGAATCTCCGGTGTTGCGCCGCACTACATCCCGCCGCCATCAACCTTCAACGTGCTTCTTGGCTCCTCCTGGTTCGATAAACCTTGGTTTCTTTCTGAGGGAAAACTTGCTGCTGTGCGCATCATACCTTCCTCTTGGGGTTCCCAACGAACGTGTGAGTTACACGCCATCAGCGCCCCCTATTGTGTGGCGGCTCCGTAGCCCCTCCGACTCCGCCTCTTCGCCTATATAAAGCCCCCTGACCTAAATCTTCGATACGGAAAAGCCACGGTACGAGAAAACCTTCCAGAGCCGCCACCATCGCGAAGCCAAGATCTGGGGGACAGAAGTCTCTGTTCCAGCACGCCGCCGGGACGGGGAAGTGCCCCCGGAAGGCATCTCCATCGACACCACCGCCATCTCCATAACCGTTGTTGTCTCCCATGAGGAGGGAGTAGTTCTCCATCGAGGCTAAGGGCTGTACCGATAGCTATGTGGTTCATCTCTCTCTCCCATGTACTTCAATACAATGATCTCATGAGCTGCCTTACATGATTGAGATCCATATGATGAGATTGTAATCTAGATGTCGTTATGCTATTCAAGTGGATTTTACTTATGTGATCTCCGGAGACTCCTTGTCCCACGTGTGTAAAGGTGACAGTGTGTGCACCGTGTGGGTCTCTTAGGCTATATTTCACGAATACTTATTCACCGAGTTATGATTTGAGTTGGATGTCTCTATGAAATTGTGGTGTGTTAGTACCTCCTATGAATGCTCAAAGTGACAGCGTGGGGTGTTCATTAGTACTTGGGAATACATCTTTAAGGTTTGCCTACATGATGAATTAGTGTTCGTTATCTTGCCAGAGAGTAATTCAGAATAGCATAGTGAAGTGCTTATATTTATATTCCTTTATGATTGCAATGTTGAGAGTGTCCACTAGTGAAAGTATGATCCCTAGGCCTTGTTTCCAAATACTGCAATCACCATTTATTTACTGCTCTGCTACATGTTCGTTTACTGCATCTTTACTTCCTGCAATATTACTACCATCAACTGCACGCCAACAAGCTATTTTCTGGCGCCGTTACTACTGCTCATATTCATTCATACCACTTGTATTTCACTATCTCTTCGCCGAACTAGTGCACATATACATCTGACAAGTGTATTGGGTGTGTTGGGGACACAAGAGACTTCTTGTATCGTGATTGCAGGGTTGCTTGAGAGGGATATCTTTGTCCTCTACCTCCCTGAATTCGATAAACCTTGGGTGATTCACTTAAGGGAAACTTGCTGCTGTTCTACAAACCTCTGCTCTTGGAGGCCCAACACTGTCTACAGGAATAGAAGCGTGCGTAGACATCAGGGACAAGGGGAAATGGCAGCTGCCGAAGAAACTTCTTTTCCCTTCGAGAGATAAGAAGCAGTCAAAGGTTGGGCTGCTGTGGCTGTTGGCGGAATAGAAGCCTCGGATGCTGCGGGAGTTGGCCTGCTGGGGCTAGCCTTCACCTTCTTTGAAGGAGGCTCTATAAAGCCCTCATCGCTACAGGCATATGAATCGTTAAGATAAAAAAGAGAATACAAAGCAACTTTGGGAATAGCAGAAGAAACTTACAAATCAAGAAGCAAGTCATCCTCATCCGCAAAGCTGCCAGAAGGCCTCTTTGGCAGCTGGGCGCTGGGTTTCTCCGGAGCTTCATGAACAAAGGGAGCACAACCAGTATCATTGTCATGATTCGAATCCGCTGTATTGGTTAGTTCATCGTCAAGGGTTCTATGATCTGCAGAAGAAGCTTCGGGATTGGCAGGATCATTATCGTCTCCTTTGAGGACTTCAGTATCTTCAGCTATCTCAGCACAAGACTCTATATTGGCGGTAGAACCACCTTCTTCATGATTTTCTTCATCTTCAGACGCGATCGGAAAGTATTCAGAAGATGATGGGACATGTCGATTAAACAAAGATTTGATAAGGCGAAGCAAAATTTATCGAACGCAAGCATAAGCATAAGTAGGAAAAGAGACTAAAAAGGATCACCTCAGATGGTTGGTGGTCGAGATCATAAGGCTCATGGAGGGCAAGAAGTGGAATCGAGTCCTCTTGGCTAAAATGGGTCAAACACATAACTTCATCTAGCAGTTCCTTTTCAGACAATTATGCAACATTGACTCGAGTTTCGCCCTTAGGACCCGAATATAACCACATTTGATGGGCTCTAGACATAACTGGCTGAATGCAACGTTTCAGGAACACAACGACAATTTCAGTACCCATCATAGTTTGGCCATCAGATTCTTTTATCCGAAGAACTCTTTCGAACAACTTGTCGGCTATAGGTTTTTCTTCGGATGTCAGTATGTTCTTCCAGGACTTCTTCGGTACAGCTTCAAGGACATCAACAAACTTCCTCAGGCATGTGCTAGCTGCCGATGAATCTTTAAGATAGAACCACTTCAACCTCCATCCCTGGACTGATTCTCTCATTGGAAAGTTGAAGTAATTCACCTCTTTTCGGACAACAAAGCCAACTCCACCGGTGACGAAGGATCCACTGCTACTGTTGTAGCGTTTGATGGAGAAAATCTTCTTCCACAAACCCCAGTGAGGATAAATGCCAAGAAAAGCCTCACAAAGGGTGATAAAAAACACGATATGGAGAATATAATTTGGAGTTAACTGCCAGAGTTGGATCCCGTACAAGTGCAGAAGACCCCGAAGAAACTCATGGGCAGGCAAGGATAATCCACGATACAAGAACGCTACAAACATTACGGTAAAACCGGCAGGAGGATTGGGGCGCGAGGCTAAACCTGGTAAGATGACGTTCCCTTCTTCAGAAGGGATCAGGCCAAGGCTGTGTGCCTTCTTCTCGTCGCGCTTCGACATTGTCGAAGTGGGGCAATCGCCAGGGGCATCCTTGGACGCCGCGACGGAAGCCTCCGGCGCGACCTTCTTCTTTGCATCTGTGGTTTTCTTGGGGACGGTGGTGCTTGAAGCAACGCTGGCAGCAGCAGCAGAGCCCTTCTTTTTCACCATCTTGGAATATGAAATGACGGTGGATTGAAGTACGACGGTGGCGGCGGCGCAATAGTTGTGAGATGCAAGAACGAGGGAAGAAGAAAGCAATGAAAGGGAGAACGAAGGGAGTAAATCTATAGTTTCCTTTATAAAACCAAGGATTTGATCCGGAGGATCTGTGCTAGGTCACCACGTGTCATCAAGAAAATCACGCTAAAGGACAATTACCTCTACTATGCGCGGAAATCGAGGGGGCGCCTCGTTCAACGCGCAAGGATCAGTCATTTCCTAACTGATCGCGCAGAAGAAGTTTGGGCCTGTTGGGTCATGTCTTTTCAATCGAGACGCCGCAAAGGACACGTCATTCATGATGTCATCAAAAGTATCGACTCTTCAACATCTGAAGGAATCTACAACATTGAGTTGCTTGACTTGAGTCTATGCACGGTTGCAAGCATCCGTCCCTAGACTCGGGGGCTACTCCCATCGGGAGCGCTTGACACGCACCCGATAAAATATTAAAGACAAAGGAAAACGAACCCGAAGATTTATATTCCATCCTGGTTTGTATTTGATTTGATTTTCAACTATTGTGGCTTGCTACGGTAATATAGAGATGAACTCCATTTACATTGCTATACTATAATTGTGCTATTCTCCTCTCATGTATGAGTAGATCCCATTTACTTGGGAGATATAGGGGATTGATGAGATGTGTTGTGCCTATTTTATTCCATCTATTTTTGAATTTATGATTAAGATTATTATGTATGAGAATGAATGTCTATGTGCACCTAGTGCTGTTATCTAATTTAAGGGCCCAGGTAACATGATCTCAAAAACTCATAGACATGAACTTGTTTGCTAGTAAATCGGCAACCCTCGAGTGACACAGCCGATATTAAAGAGGATCTAGTAATACTCGAGGAATCACAAGGAACCACCAAGTTTAAAGCTTTGATCTGGTTTAACCACCTTAATATATAGATGCGCTGACCTTGGCTTTGGTAACAGGTAGAAGGATCATTGGAGAAAGATGAAATCTACCAAGAGGAGTCTTTCTCTCTTTTGGGTTGCTTGCCATCTCAAATTTAAATAGGAAGAGTCATATTCACTTACCACATTTATTCCCTCACCCAGACACATTCACTATCACCATGAACTGAATCTCACCGCGCCGACCTTTTCACCTACAAAAACTCTTTTACTTCTTAATAGTTGTTTACTTTTATGCACTTTACTTTATTACACTTTTAACACTTCAAATTCCATTATTCATATTCACCATTTTCCATTTTAATCCTTGCAGTCAATTCACCTAAGACTTGTGACACCTTGGGTGCGACAGAAACACCCCAGATAAACATCTTACGTTCCTCGTTGGGACATGATATAAAAACCAGAAATAATACTTCTACGAAAACATGCACGAACGACACTGTGTTCTTGCAGGCCATCAGGTAGCCTTCCTTCCTCGATGCTTCTTGGACAGACTCTCGTCGGGAACCTCCGTAGGTGCCCCTAGGTGGATCTGCTCACTCTGCACAAAAAACACAAGCCATTTGAGGTGGTTGCTCACAACAAGCAAGTGCACATAGATGAACAAGAACATCAAAAACATTAGAGAGGCCTCATACATTAGGTCACACAGCGGGCAAATGGGATGTCCCGAAACTAAGTCTAGTGTGCAAGGAATATGGTACACGCGACTAAGTTTGAGATCATCACCTTGCCTTCCATAGTGCCATATTTGAATCATTGGCCAATCCAGAAGAAAAACCAAAACATGCCTCATACATTGGGTCATACAGCATGAAAGGAACTTTCCGCAAATTAAGTCTAGTGTGCAAAGAATGTGGTACACAAGACTATGTTTGAGAGCATCACCTTGCCTTCCATAATTCTATATTTGAATCATTGGCCAATGCACAATTAATGCACAAGGTTAGATAGCACCATTGAAGAAGCACAAACATGCAAATCAAGGTAACATAGGCCTCATAGTATGATGACATATGAAAGTATGAAAGAGATGTTTGATCAGAACCTATGGCGTGGTCATGTCACTCACGCCATAGGTTCTGATCAATCATCTCATACATAGTATGATCCTTGGATATAATCATCGACCTATTTCACTCACAAACAACACAAGTACTAGTTCAAATAGAGGGCTACTTAGTTCAAACATTAGCAGAATCTCCTAGTACTGTACATTACAAATGCTACTTAGTTTAACCATTAACAGAATCTCCTACATTACATATCTAACACATTCATCACTCATCACAAATAGTTCTGACCCTCTTGAGAGTTTCCTTGTTTTGAAAATTCAGTTTGGGCAGATCGTACTATAATTTTCTTTGTTTCATCTTTAAGATATGTTTTTTTTGGGCCAGCAAGACCTCTCTGTCTGCCTCCCATTTATGTTTTTCTGACCCTGCACATTTTTCAGTATAGCAACCTCGTTTTTGAACTCATTCAGTTTGTCTGAACAAATTAGGGCTACTCAAATTAATCTTTGGTACAACAATCACAAAATGGAAAAGTCCTAGTGATCGTAGCATAAAAAACCCTTTCCCTCTTTGCATGTATATTAAAAATAGGTAGTTTGAGCAATCTCAATCCGATCTAGAATGGATCTAGCATGACTGCAAAGTATACCAACAGATCTAAGTAAATTGCAGCCGTGAACAACAAGCAATCTACACGAACATTAAGAAATCGTCACGAACAACACACAATCTTCACGAACAACAAGCAATCGTCTATTCGAACCCAATCCTAATAGAAATCCTAGAAGATCTAATCTGCATGTCGTAACAAATGGTGAAGCAGGGTGTGTTGTCGCGGAAGGACGACGAAGATAAGAGGAAAAAGGTGCTTATTGCCATTGTTCAGGTCGAGGACGAGTTCGAGGTCGCTCTCGAAGTTGAGATGCAAGTCCCGCGTGCGGTGCAGGATGCGACCGAGGTCACGGTCGTTGTCGCCGTTGTCTCCTCCTCCGGTCCCGCCCCTCCTCCTTGCGGCAGTGCGGCGGATTTGTCGAAGGTATAGCAACCACCCTGGTGATGTGACCGTTTTTGGGGGGAGTGGAAGAGGCGTGTTTGAAGGTGAGGGGACGGTGAGACGAGTTATGTCACGTGTTCCCGAAGAGACGTGGCGTTTCCCTCTCACTTCTCCATAATTGCAACCGTCTCAAGATAACGGAGCCAACAACTTCCGATTTGGCCGTTCCTCCCAAGCTTGGCTCGAAGGTGCATTAATACAATGTTCATGCAACAACATATGAGAGTTTAGGAAACCAAACGATCTATCTTCGCACTTCTATTATTTGTTATTTTGTGTCTCACTAACATGATTATGTGGCAAATAAGGGCATGCCCAATACACTGCCCTAGAGCTACTGCCTCACACCTTTAACTAGGTTTGGGTGGTCCAAAGTAGGTTCGGATGAGGAGGCAGCCTCCTCTTCAAGAAGTGGGATCTTAAGCCTAAAAACATGCTTTTTGGAGAGACAAAGAGATACATAGTGTCATATTTGTGGGGTCCCTTCTCTCTTTTTTCTGACTAAAGTTGTAGTTTTCATTGGAGAGATAAAATTGATCATGTTGCTTCTGACAATTTTTTTACATGGAGCAGCTAGTTGTGTATACCACCATTGCTCATGCCCTAATAGACACTTGAAAGAAAAGTAAGGTAAACCATAAAATATTCCTTGTGAGGGAGTATGTAGGGTGGCGGAGCTGGAGATGGCACTAGCTTCATTTAAGCCAAAAACCCTCCTTCCACCCTCGGAAAAAAAGAGAGAATTTCGTGCCGGCGTCGCCGCCGCGCTGCAGCCCTGCCTCGCCGACCTCCATCGCTCCTCGCCCGCCCCGCACCGACTACCCTGGAGGCTCTGCTGCTCTGGAACCGACCAACCCGCCCGGCTCTGCTGCCCCTACGCCTCCCCTGCTTGGTCAATGGTCACACATTGGCCCCTCCTGCTGCGCCGCCGCCGGCGTCCATCCTCCAGCTGCCCGCCGCTTCTCTCACCCCGTCCGGTATCTCCCAGGCGTAGGTCCCCGACGCACCCAGGCGCCTCTCCCGCACCGCCCCCACGGGCGACGCAGCGATTCCCGCCGTGAAGACTGCCCTTACCAGCCCTTTGCTTCACCAAGGTTCTCTGTTTTACATCTACATTCTGTTACATGCCTGATCAATCGCTATAATAAGTAGGTGACTGACACCAGTTTCCTTAGAGCAGTTCAATGCAATTACGCGCCGGTCAGCATAATCCACATGACCTCAATATCGAATGAACCTGTTGCATACAACTGGACTTTAAGTAAGTAACTCGACGAATTAGAATGTAGATCCTGATAGCCTGCAAGTTATCGCGATTCTACTAAAAACTTGATGTGCTGTTGCTGTTTAGCTGTTGGTCACTTCAAAGTAAGAATTTTTTTTTTGCATCTGTGCAGCTTGTTGGGATCCTGAAGTCCTCTGTTTTTCTAACTCTAGCAATAGGTGACGGTGGTAAAGATGTAAGAATGCTTCAAGAGGCTAACATTGGAGTAGCGATTAGTGGTAGAGAGGGTCTGCGAGCTGCAAGCGCTGCTGATTATAGCATTGGAAGTATATCATTACAGATACAAAACTAGTGGAGCTTGAGTTTGTATATTTTCGTCTTTTGTTTATCCATTGGAAGTATATGCATCATTTTGTTGCACTTTACCTTTAAGTTCCATATTTTCTTATTAAATCTAAATATGTATCTTTTCTCATCATTTTGCAGAGTTCAGGTTCTCAAAAGGTTGATACTTGTCCATGGTTTATACTTGAACAACCGGACAGCACTTATTTCACAGTCTCCTTATATAAGTCACTGCTAATCTGCTTTATACAGATTCGGTGAGTCTTGCCCCCAAATGCTCCTTCCGTTAGCAGTATCTCTGATTTCTGGCAAGTACTTGGTTCTTCACATGGACTAATGACATGGGTCGTGTGTTAGGTTCTCCTTTTCGTCAAGGCTATCTGGAAATATTTTGCTCAACTCAATTAGCCTGAAAGGCCTATAATGTTTTCTACACAAGTTTTTCTGTTATGATTATAATAATTTTTGACAAGGATATCTCTGAAACAACAGTTGTGCAATATCTCAAGATTTTACTCTATTCTCAAGCTGAGAGGTACAAATATAACTCTTTTCCCCTTTATTCTAATTTTCATGGCCTTTTGTAAGCTGTTTTACGATTATCACTAATATGAGTAGTTTCATCTTGTTTCCAGGATGTAAAACTGAAGAACATTTTATCAATTTGGGATGACTGTTTTAATAAGAACTAAGCAGTTTGTTTGAAAGAGCATTCAGATACTAAACTAGAAAAATCGATGGTCAGGACATTGTTAATGCAGATTGACTGTGCAGCTGGGATTCTCCAGTTTCACACTAAGATCTTTAGCAGAGTGTTGTTGCTCAGGTAAGGGTAGCAGCTCAAGCATATCATAGATTATTTCCAGTGCATTCACGAGATTCTTTTCTCAGACACAGTGTTTTGTTTCGTGAGTTCCAAATTCGCTGCAGAATTACATCTATCACATCGCATTCCTTCAATATACTGAATGCTTTAGGACTGTTAAAATTGCTCAAGATGTTTTCACCTATTGCTTCTTGCACCATTCTGTTCATGGAAATAACTTCTGCTTTGTAAAACCTCAAATCAAGCATTGGTATTTTGAATCTGCTAAGGAAAAGTAGAAATAGGCTACCGTACACCGTTTCATTATCTCTATGATTGCTTCATTGAATACTCTTATGAGCAGCAAAAATATCATTGGAGAAATGATGTTTTTAGACCTTTCCATTGTAATTAAGCAGGAAATGAACATCAGCGCGACAGTCTGCACCTACACCTTTGCGGCGGTTTAGTTGTTGCCTCCGCAGGAGCCCTTCACCTGCCTATGGGGTTGGCGTCAGGGATGCGTGTGGCACGCAAAGTCAGAGGGATTCTACAGACAAGGAGAGGAGGTTCAAGGTGAGATGGACGGCATGTGTTATAATGCTTGTGGCCTCTGTCGCATGTTAGATGCTCCCACTTTATATTAAGTTTCAGGAATATAGTAATGAGCTTGACACTCATGTGAAGTTATGAATGTTATAAGTAATTGAGTGCAGTTCCAAGTTAGCTAAGCATCAACAGGTTGTGACTTGATCAATTTTTGCATGCAGGAGCGGAAGAGGGACAACAGAAAGGAAGATATTTAAATCCAGGTTGGAGAAGCGAAGATTCAGAATCTTCAAAACGCAAACGTAGATGCATATTATCATACTGATTTTGCTGGTGGAACCAGCCACACACATGATCGGTATCTGAAGAAGTTGTTCCTTTGTTCAAGATGCGTATCAAACTGGGCTCTGAAACTTTCAGGTGAATTTGGCTTTGTCTGTGAAAATGTTGCTGGAGTCATTTGATTTTTCATGGATGCTAATCAAGTTAATAATGCAACGATTATATTCTTTTGGTTAGGCAATTTCCAGCTGACAGTAGATCTTTTTTTTTTTTTTGAACACGGTGAGGTGCCGGAGGCGCCAAACTTTCATTCCTCAGCTCAACAGCAGTATACATCATGGAGTACAAAATCCTGATGAGCACAGTAGATCTTGTTAGATCATTAGATCATCAGATAAGAGCAGCCCGAGACAAGCTATTGAAGTTATTCTTCAGCCTTATTAGGTGGATTATGATTCACACATGGATTGATGTAATGTAATAAACTTTTGCAGTGATGAAGATGCTCGATTGGGTACCTACCATCTATAGCAAGTGGATATAAGAATGCAGATCGAAGTTAGCTCCAGCATTTATGCAGCTCCAATGATTGCTGACATCCATGGGGATGCTTCAACTTGACCACTTCTCTATTTGTCTTCTTGCTATTATCTTCTGTAAAAACTTCGAAAGTTTTGCTCCATGCTCTGCAACATGCACCGTGTGAAATAATCTTAGTTTGTTCATGTACCAAAAACCGAATAAGTATATCCTTACCATGAACTGAGCTGCATTTTTTTTGTGTCTTTCAAACTGCCAGCGCTTCATATTTATGTTCGATTTGACTTCTATGCATGCTTATTATTTCGCTTCTGGTTGCCTTAGTACCTTTTACATTTTATCATTCCACTTAGAAAGCATTTCTAATTAGCTTTTCTGCTGTAGTAGTGATGGAAAACTTCTTGACTACTTATATTTTTTCTTGTGTAGGGGACATGTCTACACGGCCGTAAGTTTGGCGAACTTTGGAGACATCATTAACACCGTCCTTGTCTGATTCGTGAGGTATGCAATATTGGACACTCATTCTACAGTCTTTGCTAATTCTCATGAAATTTCCTTTTCCTGCTAACTGTGACTTGTGATTGTTGCTGTCAGTAAAGAGTGTGAGCTAAAAAACACAAACTACCATTTATACTATCCTGGTAGCTTCTCACTCTGGGTACATAAGTTATCCCTTTGTAGAAATATCTCTTACTAAAATTGTATGTTAAACTATCCCCTTTTTTATCGGAAAAAATCCCTTGTAGCAAATATCTATTCCTACAAGTTGCATGTTAAAAAGTGTATTTCTCCCTGACAAAATATTTTGTCAGTCGACTTAGGATTACTTGACTGCTGTAGCTGCTGCAGTTAGATTAATATATTTGCTATTTTATTCGGGGAGTCATGTTATTCTAGGAGATGTTGAGGTCAGCTCCATCCCTCCCTATGTCTTGCCCGTGCTTTTCCTTAGTCACCAGCAGTAAGAGCCACCGAAAAACTTCTGGCATAACAGCAGTGACCATCCATCTTCTGAGCCCCGTGTATTGCACGTTAACAGATACGAAACTAGTGGAGCTTGACTTTGTGATATTTCCGACCTTTATTTATCCATCGGAAGTGGTATCATCTCTTCATCTTAGAAAGAATGTTCATGGATGTGTACTGAGAATCTGCATCATTTTGTTGCATTTTACCTTTAAGTTCCATACTTATTGAATCTAAATATGTATCTTCCTCAACATTTTGCAGAGTTCAGGTTTCTCAAAAGGTTGATACTTGTCCATGGTTTATATTCGAACAACCGGACAACACTCATTTTACAGCCTCCTTCTATGAGTCACTGCTAATTTGCTTTATACAGATTCGTTGAGTCTTGCCCCCAAATGCTCCTTCCGTTAGCAGTATCTCTGATTTTCTGACAAATACTTGCTTCTTCACATGGACTAATGACATGGGTCGTGTGTTAGGTTCTCCTTTTCGTCAGGGCTATCTGGAACTATTTTGTTCAACTCGAAGGCCTATAATGTTTTCTACACAAGTCTTCCTATTATGATTATATTTTTTGACAAGGATATCTCGGAAACAACAGTTCAGATTTTACTCTATTCTCAAGCTGAGAGGTACATATATAACTCTTGTTTCAGAGATTTTATCCTCACACGTAATGCTCAAACTATGATGCAAGTTCTTGACAGCTGAACAAAGGTTGTTCCTGTAGGTATGATCTGTTGCGGGGAGCTGCAGCTTCCTCGTCTATTTGATAGCGCCATACAATTCAATTTTCTTCCAGACTGTTAACCGTGGCTTGCAGGAGATGCTCTCAGAAGACAAACTCCAAGACTGCTTTGATGCAGAGGATAGAGCAAAAGACAATGGCTCTTGAGAATAACGAATGTAAGTTTTGCTGTAACCAAGTTTCTTTATTTTTAATTTTCCTTTTAGTTCTTTTTGGGGGTTCCGACTCTAATCTAATGTCTATTGATGAAAAGTTTTGGCAGCGATGGTGCCTCACATGGCAGGGTGGCAACACGCGTTCGAGCCTCTGGCTGAGTGTGGCAACACGCGTTCCAGCCTCTGGCTGTGTGCAGGACACGACACGCGACTGGAGATGTGATGTTTGCTCTGCTAGCTTTCAACGCTGCTCTCCCGTCAGACATAGGGATGTAGTAGTACAAATTATTTTGTTGTTTGCTGTGAGATTTGCAGAATAAATAAATCTGTAAGGAAACCTTTAATACTTTTGTTGGCCGCGGTCACGGTAACCCCGTCCTACTAGGATCGCCAACCGTGTTTACCTATTCAGCCTATGTTTTAGGAAGCTAGCATGCGACCGGAGTAGTACAAATTATTTTGTTGTTGCTGAGATTTGCAGAATAAATAAATATGTAAGGAAACCTTCAATACTTTTGTTGGCCGCGGTCAGGGTAACCCCGTCCTACTAGGATCGCTAATCGTGTTTAGCCTATGTTTTAGGAAGCTAATTAAATTAGGGTTAGGCCCTGTAGGTAGGCTATTAATACCCCATCGGAGACCTCCTATCTTCATCTTCCTCCCCTAAAGCTTCTGGAGCCGCCGCCTCCTCTTTCCATGTTCACCAAACAGATGCGCCCCCTTTTCTTCAAGAACTTGAGTGAAGAAGCTTGGCTCTCACCCTGAAGAAGCGCCGATAGCCATGGATCCCTGGCGTCTTGAGCTAGGAATTTCATAGGAACTCAGTAACAGCCGTTGTTTCTGAGTTTCTATGAATTCCTACGCTTTAGACTATTGGAAAGGAGAGTTTGTAGGACAAATTGACTTCCTACGGGTTAGGGAAAAACGATGAGCCTACAAGGTGTAGTTTCTTTGACAAATTGACTTGAGAGTTTTTTCCACAAATTTTTTGATTGGTTGGATCTTATGTCACATCAATGATTTTGTTTGATGGATCTGAGTTCGTTGGATTTCCTTACATCATAGAGTTTTCTTCAACAGATCAGATCTTAAATTTTAGGATCGCTTCATAAACGGCCCTTTAATTTTTCTGGTTGAATCGATTCAATAGATCCACACAAAAAGCTGAATTTGCTTTTGTATATGTTTTAAGTTGTGTTTTCTCTTCTTATTGCAAAAACTTTAGAAGCTGTGTGTTTCGATGCATCGATAGAAAAAACACTTAGGCCCTGTTTGATTCGTAGGATTCTTAGAACATAGGAATAGAAAAACTGTAAGATTAGAATTGTCATGTCCAGTGGATTTGGACCTACAGGAATTTCTTTTAGGGTAGCGTTTGGTTCATAGGAAAATCAAAGGAATTGTAGCATGAGGTCTGAGTGGATGGAAAATTTCCTCCAAAACATTGTGCAATGCAATTCTATAGAAAAAAAAATGCTATGCATGCTAAGGATTCAATCCTACAAATCAGTCAGTGTATATAGGAAAAAAATCCTAAGGATGAAAATCCTACAAAGTTCCTAATAGATTTCCTTTGAATCAAAAAGCCCTTTCTTACAAGCTTAATGAAGGACAAACAGGAGCGAAATACACGTGTTTTCCGAAACAAAGCTTCCACCACGGACATGGTAATAACGAAGATCAAAGACGAGGTTGCTATGTGGAGTATGGCGGGAGCGAAAGCATTGAGTAATGTAGTACCGCGAGAGTAGGTGTTAGGTTTTTTTGGCTTGGCATTTTGGCCAAGTATGGGAATGTAAAATTCTAAAACTTCTTCTTTATCAATGAAGGGCAAACACCGCCATACAACACAATCCATTAGCTTCTCGAACTGAATAACTACTCGAATTTCTTCTCTTCTTAATAAATTGACTTCTCCTAATGATTTTCAAGAACATGTAGCTTTGTTTCATTCACTCATTCGTGATGACGGTTTCGGCATGGTGTTTGTAGTCGAGTAAAAATCTGAACAAATTTATTCACTTGTTAACAAATGTTCCTTTTTCATCTTTTCATTCAACAAGTTTGCATTAGCGAAGACAAATAGTCATCGCGAAAGACCGAAAAAACCCACTCATTCGATTTGCAACCCCTCCTGCATTATATCGGGCGCATCCCCCACTCCCCCTCCCCGAGCTCCTCACAACCCACCGTCCAAACCCTAGACCACTTAACCCTCTCGTAGCTTCTCGATCCCAAATCCAAACCCGCCGATCCTCCCACTCTCGCACCCATGGGGAGACGCTCAGAGCGCCGCCAGAAGAGGCTCGAGAACCCGCCCGAGGTTCTGGCGAACCCTCCCCCTACCCTCATCCCCGAGGAGGTTCACACCTCACCTCACCGGGTCGGGAACCCGAACTCCGGCAGAAAGCTGCGGGATGCTCCCCCGGGCGTTTCCATGAAGGTAAAGTATCCTTTCCATTCCCCTACTGGCCCACCCTTCCCTCACTCTGAATAGACGACCTTGTTGGAGTTGGTGTAAATTTGGTGGTGTTGACAAGGAGGGCTTGGATTGTCGATTTCGTTGGTTTGGGAAATTAAATTCTTCGGTGGAGGGAGTTTGTCGTTAGTTGGGGGCAGGTTTGGTCTCACCTGTTTTTGGTCTTAACTCATTGTTTGATTCTGGATTTAACTCAGCTGTCGATTTGAGAGGAATCCGCATATTCTGCAATATGTTGTTTGGAACTAACATAATATTTTCTTGTCTGGCCATAATTACACAAAGAGGATACTTATAAATATATAGTTCTTTCTTCAGTTTATTACAGTAAAATTTGATGTTATACATCTAGTTATTTCCATGCTAAGCACATTAATTTGCACAAGGGGGATACTTACAAAATGGAATAGGTTTAATCTCGTTCTTGCTTGTAGAGAAGGATTTGTAAAATGATTCGAGGTGACCAAGCTGAGCTATGCTAAATCGGTACAGGATGGGTTGAGTTCTTACTATACTGTGCAGTTTACAACTTGATAGCTGACGCTTGCTGCAAAGCGTCAGTTTGTACTATCTTGGTCCAACTAAAATTCTGGTTCTCTGTGATGAATCCGGACATTGCAAAATTAGTTCACAGCATCAATCAGATTTAGTACTAAATGTTCTTTTTGGTGATTTTTGATTAATATTTTCATACATTGCAAGACACGAGCAGAGTTTGGGATATATAACTACGGAACTGCTAAATCACACCTACATGTTTTTCAATTCGTTTACACACGTTTTTCTGCCCGTCCGTTTCTCTTTAAGATTTGCGATGGAGTTAGCAGATGTAATCCTCCTTTTTAGCGGGCCCGTCGGTTTATAGGTTTTCGGGTTTCGGATGTGAGCCCGTTAGACTTGTTTCTCAGCCCCTCTTTGTTTCTGTCTGAATTATTTTGAATTGTTGGGGTTTCTCCGCGTGCCTTTTTGCTGAGGCAGAGGAGCGGCACCTCGCCGGCTTCATCCCCTTCGAGCTGCTCGGATGGCCAGAACCGGAGTCGGGGGCAGGAGAGTTCCGCGGCGACGGAGGTATGTCTCCGCCCAGCGCCCTTTCCCCCTTCCTCCCCTCGTCCAGCGCGGGTTCCTGGTCCCGTGGCCACAACCGGAGTAGGAGGAAGGATAGAAGAGAGCACGGCGACGATGGAGCTGCACGATTTGTTGTTCCTCTGTCTATTCGTGCGATTTTCTAGGGTATTTTCGTTTTTGGGCTCTGGATGTATGCGAGATGTGGGCGACGGGGGGTCATGGCGTTCCGTTTTCTGGTGTTGTTCATCTGATGTGCAGGGGCGGATGGTTGATTGCCGTTGGCTACTTGATGCGCAGGGTGCGGAGGGGGTGATGTTCATCTGATGTGCAGGGGGGCGGAGGGTTGGGTGATTTTTCTGCAGTTGTGTGGCTAGTTGATGTGCAGGGGGTGGAAGTGTGCTGTTCATGTAATTGCTTCATTGGCTACTCCGTCGCTAGTTGGAAGTGTGTATTTGTTTTTGTCTGCAGCCTGGAATGAATTAATTGTTCATCCGGGGAGGAAATCACATCCCCATACTTTAGATTTGTTCTTTCTTTCTGTTCAGAGTTCATGGCCGAATGAGTTAGAGAGAGGGGTGATGAATGGTGGTTTGTAGAGTGTACGCTGTTATATGTGTTAAATTAGTGTGTATGTAGTGATTCTGAATTCATTTCCGAAATCGCCCAGAATTAGATGAACTGTACTTTTTCAGTAGTGTTTCTGTACCTTTATTAGTGTTTTCTACAGGACAAGATACTTCAGTAGTTTCTAAAATTACATGTCCTTAACATTTAGATGAACTCTACTTCAGTTTTTTGTTATCTACAAGACAAGCTTGTACTTTCAGTACTGTCATGAACATGCAAATATACTTTTAGTGGTGTCAACTTTTATAATACCCCTTAAATTAGATAAACTGTACTTTTTTAGTAGTGTTTTTCTCTACATGACAATATACTTTCATTAGTGGTCAGCAATTTGTTTTTCAGTGTTTGGCAGTATGTTTCAATTTTCTAAATCATTCTTATTTTTTGCATATTGTTGTCGCTATCTGAAATGCATAGGTTTAGTAATGCAATCCATTATGTATGCAGCACCCACCATATTGTTTTCAAAAGGTTTTGTTTGTGTCGAATTGTACCCTTGTTTTTCATCTCAGAAATGAATATATTGGTCAGTTGGATGTTGATGCTGTCTTGATTTTAGTGTGGAGGTAGGCTGAGGTTGATTTAGTTAGGTTTGTCGAAGCAGTTTTTGGCTGTTGGTTTGAAATGATTTCTATTGGGTGCTTCTGTTTAATTATTTAGATCTTTTTCAGTTCATGTTTCGATTAATTTGTGGGGTCATATAATTGAAGCCCATGTGTAACAGAGAATTGCTTGTTCTGTCCGTGTCTGGGAACAAGTAATCGATTAGTTTTCCTCCATTCTGTATGGTCTCTGTGATAATACAATCGAACTCCCGCAAAATGTGCTCTTATGAACTTATGATGCACCCTCTGGTTTCATACATTGAAACCTAAATGTAGTAGATTTTTTGTTAGGGGTGAATAATGGTGGGTGTGCATGGTATGTATAATTTGGGGAAATCTCCAAATATTTAGATGAATTCACTAGTATCTAAATGTTTTTGTCATTTGTTCTCTTCATGTTGCACTCTTTGATCATTATTTTCTTATTATAATTCTTCTTTATTTTCTTCTTTCTTCATTTGCTCTTTTGCTCTTCCAGTCTTTCTTCATTTTCATGACTTTTTATTATAATTAGTTTTTATCCCGATTCTTATTCGTTGGGTCAGTCATCCTATGCCATTTTTCGTCATTCTTTGGGTCTTTTTCGTCATTCTTTGGGTCTTTTTCGTCATTCTTTGGGTCTTTTTCGTCATTCTTTGGGTCAGTCTTCATGATTTCTTTTCTTATTCGTTGGGTCAGTCTTCCTATGCCATTTTTCGTCATTCTTTGGGTCAGTCTTCATGGTTTACTATTTCTTTTCTATGTGTTTTTAGTTGAAAGCATGATTGTAGTTCATGTTTTTCAGTCTTCGAGTGGATGTATTCATTGTTAGTCATGAGTCCTAAGTTTCAGTTTTTGATGGCATCACATCATAATTGATTCAGTTTTGTAAGTCCATTTCGTCATTCACATCATAATTTAGTCACATTGTTACTCTTAGTCGTATTTGTTAGTCATTCAAATTTTGATCCTTAGTCATTCATGCCTGTCTTTCTTAAAATTTGTCGTCCACCCGTCTTCAGTTAATTGGATGTTTGTTTCATTGTT
This sequence comes from Lolium rigidum, assembly GCF_022539505.1. NCBI lineage: Eukaryota > Viridiplantae > Streptophyta > Magnoliopsida > Poales > Poaceae > Lolium > Lolium rigidum. The sequence continues at coordinate 343,010,449 of NC_061513.1, read as the reverse complement.
CCCTCCCCCAGTTGGATCTCCTTTTTGTCTGTGCGTTCCTTTTGTGTTTGTCTGTCCCCAGAATGAGGCACTTGCTTTGTTTCTTTCTTGTGGAGGAAGAAGGTCTGGGGGTGGGTGGGTAGGGGACTGGGGGAATGCATGTGCTGGGAAACTGGGCTAAGAATCACAGGGGCAAAGAATGGTACGAGGCTGAGGCCCGAAACGGTGCCGGGCTCTCCTTTTTGGTCCTTTCAGATTTTGTGGTCCATTTGTACTACTGGACAACCCGACCCGCTATGAGGCTAAGGCCCAATAAATGACAGCAGCGCGACAGCCCGAAACAAATCACAGCAGCGCGAGTGCGGGACATCAGTTTACCGCGAATTACTCAAATGACGTGGCAACACCTTATTAGTCCAAAAAACGTGTGTAAATGAATTATAAAACAGCTGCCTGTAAATTAGACAGTCCCTAACTATAACTATTAGCTAGCAAAACAAGAAGAACTTACCATTGATTCAAAGATGGGTTGGCGGAGGAGCTTGTTGGGGCGATGGGGTAGAAGTGTGGCTGTGTCGATGGGTTGGCGGAGGAGCTCGTCTCTGGGCATTGGGATAAAAGTGCGGTGGTAGAAGTGTGGCGGTGTCGAGGGGTTGGCGGAGGAGCTCGTCGGGGCGTTGGTATAGTAGTGTGGTGGTGGGGACTGTGCACTAGTTCAGTTCTGCGCACTGGTAGAAGTTACAGTACCTATGTTACCACAAATACCTCTCTTCTTTAATTGCTCACTATGTCAGCGAATTTGCCTAGCTGGAGTGTATGATACCTGTTATGTTACCAGCGTTGGGGCGTCTATGCCTGACTCTATTTAAGTTTTGAACTCTGCTTATTTAACCTGGATTATACTGCTCGTTTTGAACATGAAGCTGATGTCTGCTTCAGTAAGTTTTGAGCTCCATGGGCTTACTAAACCTGGAATTGTACTCTTCGTTTTGAGCATTGTGTTTATAACTTTGTAGGAGAGGGAGGTACTGAAGCTACAGGACGAGTACAAGTCCGAGAACGAGATTGCGAGGGTAAAAAATGAGGAGGTGATTGAGCTTGGGAATAAAGCGATGGACAAAAGATGTGAGTCTCTCAATCTGCAGACTCAGAAGCGTACTCGTTCTGTGATGAAGGCTATCGCCAACTTGAACAATGAAGCTCTGAATCTGGCAGCTAGAGCACAGACGAAGTCCAGTGAAGTTGAAGCTATGGGCGAGAAGGCTGTCAAAGTGCCCGCCTTCCTCCTCTCAGAGCCTCTACTTCCGAAGACCAGTTGAACAGCGAAGCTGTGGAGCTGGCAGGCTGTGAAAGTGCCTGCCTTTCTCCAGTCAGACCCTCTGAACTCCCAATGAACAGTTTTGGTCTTTAAAAGCGAACCTTCGTACTGTTAACTGCCTTGAGCGTTAGCAATGCTATTTTGTTGGCTATGTTTGAGATCGGGGGAACCTGATGGGTAATTTATAAATCTTACTTCTGTGTCCCATTTAATTCCTGTAGTGGTACCTGATGGGTAATTTAAGACATCTTATGAGATCTTTATGATTTGGTATGAGTACACATTTGTCCCATTTAATTCTGTAGACTGTAGTGGTACCTCATTTAGTTCAGGGTGTAAGTCCATCTAATTATGTAGACTGTAGTGGTACCTCGTTTAGTTCAGGCTGTAAGTGGGCACGTCACGGCTGCCCACCGGCTGATTGAACTTTCCCGTGTGTGTACCGTAATGCTCACCAGTCCCCTGATGCTCATTTAAACTGTGCAAGATAAACGGAAGCCCGTAGAGCCTGCCTGAACTTATGCCATCTCCAACGGGCTGTTGCAGTCCGTTTTGGTTCGGATAAGACCATCTCTAGCAGAGCTCTTATTCTTCCGAACCGAAAACAGTGAGTTCAGTCTTCCGAAAAACAAAAGCGAGCGTTTTTTAGCGTGGCGCAGAACAGCACCCGTATTCGGAACCGAAAAACGTCGATTTCAAAATCTGCCGGTAAAGTGATCATCGTAAACAAGCAGCAGAACTGAAATTCAAACATATTTAGGCATAATTCGATAGATACGATCGATAGATACATTGCATTTGAGGTGGTCGTCGGCGACCACCTTCAAAACTAAACTAATTTCGCCAGCGGCGAGCAACTATGCGCGCCGCGGAAGACTACGCCGTCGGCGGCTTACTCGGAGTCGAGGTCGAGGACCTCCTGCTTCATGCGGCAGATGGCCACCTCCTTCTGCGCGGCCTCGTCAGACCCTAGTTGGTCCAGCGCCGCGTGCTCCGCTTCCGAGCGCCTTCGCTGCGGTTCCATTTGTGCCGCTCGGGGGGGGGGAGAGTTGCTCCCACCAATCCGCCCGCGTCCCTTGCCTCCGCTGTTTTTCCCCGGCCATGCGGTCACGGTGGTGGTGGAGAGAGAGGAGAAGCGGCGGCGGTGGCTCCGCGATTGCTCGCCTGAAGTCCAACCGTGCGCGTGGCGGAGTGGGAGGACGCGACGGAGGGAGTAGGGTTTTGGAACCCTACTCCCCTCCGCGGCCTGTATATATACGGGTCGATGGTCCAGTTTCTCGGCCCCCCGAACTTTCGATACGGGCCGGCCCACCGATTCGGGTGCTGTTCTGCGCCACTTTCGGCCCGAACCCGTAAATCCGCCGAAAAATTCAGTTCCGGCTGGATTTACGGGCTCTGTTAGAGATGCTTTAAGGTGACCCGCGGACAATAAAGAGGCTGCTGTCCGGATGTGGGTGACAGCAGTCCCAACGGCGAAAACCGAAAAAAATGAACAGATAAAAAAACAAACTTAAACTACGTATATTTAGGGGCCCACAGAGGACGAGTTATACATCTAAAAAAAAAAAATGTAAAGATAAATCTAGCGGCTTCTAGTCCTCGCCGCTGACATCTTCTAGTCCTCGTCGCTGAGGTCGATGAAAACCTACGGCGCCAGCCACACGATGGCTAGTGGAGGAGGAGACGACACCTGCTCACTTGCTGGTGGTGGAGGTGGCGACGCCGGCTCTGCATGTTGCTGCGAGAGTTGGAAGGTCTCCTCGAGGCCAATCCACTTGGCCCGCTCCTCCGCCTCGGAGGCGGCCATGGTAGGCTAGATGGCCTCCTCCTCCGTTAGTTGGGCATCTATCGAGTTGTAGTCGAGGTCGTCCTCGTTCTCCAGCGGGTCTTCGACGGGACCGGCCTCGTAGTACGCCTCTGGGGCGAATGGCGGCGCCCACGGGAGGGGCTCGACATAGTTCGTGCCCCCCTCGAGGAATTGCGACTAGTCGGGATGGCCAGGGCGCGGCGCGGGGAAGACGAAGGTGGGCCACTCCTCCGGCTCCGCCCCTACTCTTGCACGACCATCGGCAGCGACGGCACCTCCTCCTGCGGCTCGTACTTCACATCCTCATCCTCGAGGTCATGGACGTGTGCCTCAATGCCAGCGCGCCGCTCCTTGTGTTCGGCCTCGAACCACCTCGCCCACAGTGGTGAGTCCACGATGTAGGGTGGGTCCTTCCTCAAATCCGGCGACAAGTACGCCTGCTGTCGCAGGATCTCGTGACGACGAATAGGACCGCATGCGGGGATGGCGGGGAATGACACCCTTGCCTAGTTGAGGTGCCACCCTTGTGGCAGGTGGACACCAGGCCACGACAGAGACACGTCGGCCTCCGCGAACTGGCGGGCTGTCTCGGTGTATATGGTTATGACGGTGGTGATCTGTGTATGGTGCGAGCGGTGGCGGCGATGTGACTAATATGAACAGAACTCAAAATTCTAAAGAAACTAGACACTAAGACCAGCAACTCGACATGATGCAGACACAAATTCAACTAGGCAAAATTGCAAAGACAATGCAAAGACGTGGCGGGGGGCTTTATGGGACGATATGATCTAAACGTCAACAATTGTCCAGAAACTTCCGTCGCCGCCCATGGGCGGCCCCAACTGTGACCTTCGGGAGGGGGAACGCGTCACCTGCGCGCTTCTGTTCAAGTAGTTTCCTGTCCGCCGCCTGCTTCTCCGACCTAGACCCACACCTGCTAGCACAAGTCCAGGCCGTATAACACCAGGACCCATATCTCTAGGGGGACAACCACTTTCTGCACAAATGTACACGACCTGCAGCACTTGGGCCTACGTGTCAGGTCCTGACAAAAGTTTTCCGCGTGGGGCCGGCCATTCCGACAGCCTGCCTGCCAGCAAAGTGGACCAGTTTGTCAGTATGCCCAACCTAGGCTCCACATGTCAGTTTCTATGCCAATTTTTTTGCCCACGTGAGGTTGCACTTGTCTACCTGCTGCTAGTTCTGGAAGTGTGGCCCCACGGGTCAGTTTTGGTGCCGTTTTTTTCACACACCAACCGGGGAATAGAGCGGGCCCACCATTTTAACAAAGGCACGCCTCCACGTGTCCAACAGGAGCAGGACATGCCTGGTTGGTCCCAATGACAATGCAGGGCCCATGATCTTCTAATCGGGCAGTCATGAGAGTTGTGGATGCAATCTTTCTAGGTTCCATTGTCGGCCATTCAGTTTCAGCCCAATTAGAGGGGCAAGCTGGGAGATAATGGGCCATGAACCAAGTCCTGGAACTTAAAAAGTTGCATAGTCCTCCTAGATTGGCCATACCTCTACGCATTCAATCCGGTCGACACATTACTTTGGCCCAAATGTGCTATGGTGATATAGACGCCAATATCTTGGGTCGGTTTGGGATTGTTATCTTACGAAAGTGAAGTGAATGTACTTTTACATTTAATTGCCGATAAAGGTTGAACTCCTTTTTGGACTATATTTTAATTTCCGTTGATAAAGAGACACATCATGCTATTCTAGATTTAGGTTCTAGTGTCTCAGTTATATCTAAGAAGCTATTTGATTTTCTTAATCTTAAAAACATGGAAAATTGCTCTATTGATCTTTTACTTGCTGATGATTGAAAAAAGGGATTTAGAAAGAGTTAATGATGTTATGGATGAATTACATATGACATATGTTCCTGTAAAAGTTGCCATGGCCGACGAAGTTGAAGTCGCGCCATGGTTGCTGATGCACCATGGCCGACGATATTTGCTCTCTCCGTGGTGCATGTTAAAACTTTTTTTTCTCGTTTTTGAGGCTACCTAGCCCGACGAAAGCGTCTAAAACGTCGCGTATGGTGGCCCGGGACGTGGTGCATGATGAATTCTATGGTGCGCCGGCCGAGTCAACGCAAATCCGCACCACCGGGGATGTAGGGCCCAGATGGCAGCCTCTCTAGCATTGTTTTTTTCTCGATCGCGCCATCTCGTTCAACGCTCTCCGATCGAGCCGTTTACGATGCAGGATCATGAGTCCCGCATGTCATCCTCTATGAACCAAAATTCTTTCTTTTCTTAGATTTTTTTGACCCCATGATTTCTGGCTACTTCTTTTTTCTTTTGATCCCGTGCCGCCTTGAAAACGCTGAGACCGCTGCAGCAAAATGGGAACCGCATGTCATCCTCTATGTGCAATCAACCTTCTTTTCTTGGAGTTATTTTTGGCATGATATTTGGTCACTTGCCTTTTTCTTTCAATCTCATGCCGCCTCTCAAACGTTGATACCGCTGCTGCAAAATGGGACCCGCATGTCATCCTCTATGTGCAATCAAGTTGCTTTTCTTGGAGTTATTTTTGGCACCTGATATTTGGTCACTTGCCTTTTTCTTTCGATCTCATGCCGCCTCTCAAACGTTAATACCGCTGCTGCAAAATGGGACCCGCATTTCATCCTCTATGTACAATCAACCTTATTTTCTTGGAGTTATTTTTGGCACCTCATAATTGGTCACTTGCCTTTTTCTTTTTATCCCATGCCACATTTGAAACTTTGAGACCGCTGCTGCAAAATGGGACCCGCATGTCATCCTCTATGTACAATAAAAGTTTCTTTTCTTGGATTATTTTTCACCTCTGATATTTGGCTATTTCATTTTTATTTCGATCCCCTGCCTTGGAAACGCTGAGGATGCTGTTTCCTCATGGGTCCGCTTGTCATTCTCTATGAGCAATAAAAGTTTCTTTTCTTGGATTATTTTTGGCTCCTGATATTTGGTCACTTGCCTTTTTCTTTCGATCTCATGCCGCCTTTTAAACATTGAGGAACATGCTGGCTCATGGGACGTGCATTTCATCCTCTATGTACTATAAAAGTATATTTTCATGAATTTTTTTCACCCTCTGATTTTTGGCCATTTCCTTTTTTCTTTTTATCCCCTGCCACCTTGGAAACGTTAAGTAAGCTGGTGACTCATTGGATCCGCATGTCATCCTCTATGTACAATCAACTCTCTTTTCTTGGAGTTTTTTTTGACCCCCTAATTTCTGGCTACTTTATTTTTATTTTGATCTCATGCCGCATTTGAAACGTTGAGACCGCTGCTGCAAAATGGGACCCGCATGTCATCCTCTATGTACAATAAAGATTCTTTTCTTGGATTAGTTTTGGCTCCTGATATTTGGTCACTTGCCTTTTTCTTTCGATCTCATGCCGCCTTTAAAACGTTGAGGAACCTACTGGCTCATGGTTCCCGCATGTCATCCTCTATGAAAAATAAAAGTTTTCTTTATTCGATTTATTTTTTACCCCTAATTTCTGGCTGTTTGCCTTTTTCTTTTGATCCCCTTCCGCATTGGAATCGTTGAGGATGCTGCTGCCTCATGGGTGCCGCATGTCATCCTCTCAAAACGGTAATGTTTCTTTTCTTGGATTTTGTTTACCAACTGATTTTTGGCTTATTTTGTCTTTCGATCTCCTGCCGCCTTGAAAACATTAAGGACGCCGCTGGCTCACGGGTCCCGCATGTCAGCCTCTATGAACAATAAATGTTGAGGATGGTGCTGCCTCATGGGTCCCGCATGCACTACAAGAAAAGTTCTGATAGACAACGTCCCAAAATCGTCCACTAAGGGCCATTTTTCATCGCCTATGGGCCTAACCCGACGATATGGGTTCTGTTGTCGAAACTGCGTCAGGCAAAGTCCTACGACGTTTTTTTCGGTCCGTCGCGCTCGGGCGCCCTTCCGCCACGGAAAATCGGACCGTTGCAAAAGTGTTTCCGGGAGCCCGTTGACTGCTGACGTCATGCAAACTAACACGTGGCAGACGCCGTTAACTGGCAGTTAACGCCGTTAACCGGCTAAAACCCCGTGGTAGATGGTAGGCCCACACGAGGCGTGCCACGCCTTAAGCGGGCCGGCCCATTTAGGTTGCGGGCCGGGCCAGCTGACTTAGTTTGACCGGTCAACTATATAGCTGGGCTGGTCCATTAGTTACGTGGGCCGGGCCTAACCTCTAAGGTTGACTGGTCAAAATTTAAATGGGACGGCCCACTAAGCATGTGGGCCGGGCCGAATGCACTCGTTTGACCGGTCAACAGGCAAAAGGGCCGACCCACAAGACATGTGGGGCCCACTTCCCTGTTAACGGGCCGACCCATTTAACAAGTGGGGTCCACCATAAAGCAAGTGGGCTGGCCCAAGAAGTTCTTGGGCCGGCCCAATTAGCATGTGGGTCCCACTTTCCTGCTATCGGGCCGGCCCATTTAGTAAGTGGGGTCCACCATAGATCAAATGGGCTGGCCCAACAAGCTAGTGGGCCAGCCCAAAAACATAGGTGGGTCCCACTTTCCTGTTAAAGGGCCGGCCCATTTAGTATGTGGGGTCCACCATATAGCAAGTGGGCTGGCCCAACAAGATAGTGGGCCGGCCCAATAAGCAGGTGGGGCCCACTTTCGTGTAAACGGGCCGGCCTAGTTAGTAAGTGGGGTCCACCATAATGCAAGTGGGCTGGCCCAACAAGTTGGCGGGCCGGCCCAATAATAAAAGTGGGCCCCACTATCGTGTTAACGGGCCGGCCCAGTTAGTAAGTGGGGTCCACCATAAAAGCAATTGGGTTGTCCCAACAGTTAGTGGGCCGGCCCAGTTACCATAAGCTTGTAGGGGCCACTATTGTGCTAGCGGGCCGGCCCAGTTAGTATGTGGGGTCCACCGTATATCAGGTGGGCTAGCCCAACCAGTTAGCGGGCCGGCCCAGTTACCAAATGGGCTGGCCCAATAAGCATGTGGGGCCACTTTTCTGTTACAGGACCGACCCAGTTAGTGGGTGGGGTCCACCTTAAAGCAAGTGGGCCGGCCCAATTAGAGGGTGGGGTCCACATTAATGCAAGTGGGCCAGCCCGTTTAGTTGCTGTTTATATGCCGGCATAATAGGCGCTTTAGGATTTTGCGGGCCGGCACATATGTGATTTCGCTTAATTGGGCCGTTTAAGGGATGGGAATTTGTGATTTAGATACTGAGAATATTTACGCAGCACATGATTTCTGTTGGATAGTGTCACTTACCAAAAGCACCATAAAAAATGCGCGAAAGAACTATAAAAACTAACTAAATAGTACATCAGCTGCAAGGCTTTGAAAAATGATTACAGAACCCAGAGAAATTGAATGGTAATTAAACCTAGCAATACAATGAAGCGATTCGGCAATCTTTTAAGTTGTCCATGCAGCACCTATATCTGAAACAAAGACATTACAAGTTAAGACAACAACAATGGAAAGGCAAAGACACTACAATATTGTTTGCCAAAGAATTTGGAACTCATCATTTCATCGTTATAACAAGATCATTGTAATGCGCACAATAAGCAAACAAAGTGTGCATGCCGCATACCAACAACCAATATAACAGAGCATGTTAGAATGAAACAACAGACTTACTACTGTCGAGTCCCATGCAAACCAACATTTTCAGGGAGTACAAAATTGGCATGAACAACATAGTAGCAGGCTATAAATTGTGTAACAATGACTGAGCAAGATGAAGTTATGATGGCTACATCTACAGAGCAGGGAATGTAAAACAAAAATAGAAGTTACGATGGAAAAAGCTAAAGAGGAGGGAATGTGAACCAACATGTGCCAAGTGCAATTACTTCAAATTGGCCGTGAGCTAAATAATACTCCTGAACTTATAGTGAAGGGGATGCAAATCAAGATGTTTCGGGATATAAACTTTTAATGAGAAACACATAGAGGATAGTTAATGCTGGAGCTTAGGATGGACCAGATACAAAATATAGTGGGATCACCTGTGAACTTGTATAAGAGGGAATGCAAACCAATGTGTTCAGCATTCCATATGTGAGCGTCATGCCAAGTCAGAGAAACAAGTCAATAATGCAGCTTTTGAAGAACAAGATGGCACACAAAATTATTATCTAGTAGTATGAAAAGTTTATTTGTACTACATGCTAGATAGTAGAGTGATAGCATGCCAAACTAAGTCCTTACTTTGTTAGCTTACAATGAACTAGATACAAAACAATGGCATCACCTGTAGTACAGGGAATGCAAGCCAACATGTTCATGGAGTAAAAAATTGGCACAAACAACATAGTAGCAGGCCATAATTTTTGTAACAACGACTGAGCAAGATAAAGTTATGATGGCGAGATCTACAGAGCATGGAATGTAAACCAAATATAGAAGTTACGATGCCAAAAGCTATAGAGCAGGTAATGCGAACCAACATGTGCAATTACTTAAAATTGGCCATGAACTAAATAATAGCATGATGTTACTATAATAGCTAGGAATAAAATAGATAGGAGTTATAATGGCATCACTCATAAACTTGTAGATATGGGAAACAAATCAATTTTTTTGGGATATGAAGTTGTAATGAGCAACACATAGAGGATAGTTAATGCTACGGCTTAGGATGGACCAGAAACGGAATATAGTGGGATCACCTGTGAACTTGTAGAAGAGGGAATGCACACCAATATGTTCACCATTCTATATGTGAGCGCCATGCCAATTAAGAGAAACAAGTTTATATTGCAGCTTTTGAAGAATCAGATGGCAGACAAAATTATGATGGTAGCTGATAACCCACAAGTATAGGGGATCGCAACAGTCTTCGCGGAAAGTAAAACCCAATTTATTGATTCGACACAAGGGGAGACAAAGAATACGTGTAAGCCTTAACAGCGGAGTTGTCAATTCAGTCGCACTGAAACAGACTTGCTCGCAAGAGTTTATCGATAGTAACAGTTTTATAGCGATAGAGGTAGTGAAATAACAGACAGAGTAACAAAGACAACAAGTAGTGATTATAGTAAACAGCGAGGATTAAAATATCGTAGGCACAGGGGATGGATGAACGGGCGTTGCATGGATGAGAGAAACTCATGTAACATTCAAAGCGGGGCATTTGCAGATAATAATAAAACGGTATCCAAGTACTAATCAATCAATAGGCATGTGTTCCATATATAGTCGTACGTGCTCGCAGTGAGAAACTTGCACAACATCTTTTGTCCTACCAGCCGGTGGCAGCCGGGCCTCTAGGGAATATACTGGAAATTAAGGCACTCCTTTTAATAGAGCACCGGAGCAAAGCATTAACACTCCGTGAACACATGTGATCCTCATATCACCGCCATCCCCTTCGGTTGTCCCAATTTCGTCACTTTGGGGCCTCGGGTTCCGGACAGCAACACGTGTATACAACTTGCGGGTAAGATCATAAAGCAATGAATATCATAATGAATTGATAACATGTTCGGATCTGAGATCATGGCACTCGGGCCCTAGTGACAAGCATTAAGCATAACAAGTTGCAACAATATCATAAAAGTACCAATTACGGACACTAGGCACTATGCCCTAACAATCTTATGCTATTACATGACCAATCTCATCCAATCCCTACCATCCCCTTCGACCTACGAGCGGGGAATTACTCACACATGGATGGGGAAACATGGCTGGTCGATGGAGATGCGTCGGTGGTGATGATGGTGATGATCTCCTCCAATTCCCCGTCTCGGCGGAGTGCCAGAACGGAGTTTCTGGTCCCGAGACGGAGTTTCGCGATGGTGGCGGCGTACTGGATGTCTTCTGGCGATTTCTGCTAACCCCCCGTGCGTTTTTAGGTCGAAGGCATTAAGTAGTCCGAAGGAGGGTGATACGTCTCCGACGTATCGATAATTTCTTATGTTCCATGCCACATTATTGATGATATCTACATGTTTTATGCACACTTTATGTCATATTCGTGCATTTTCTGGAACTAACCTATTAACAAGATGCCGAAGAGCCAGTTGCTGTTTTCTGCTGTTTTTGGTTTCAGAAATCCTAGTAAAGAAATATTCTCGGAATTGGACGAAATCAACGCCCAGGGTCCTATTTTGCCACGAAGCTTCCAGAAGACCGAAGGGGAGTCGAAGTGGGGCCACGAGGCGCCGCCACCATAGGGCGGCGCGGCCCAGGCCCTGGCCGCGCCGACCTATGGTGTGGGGCCCTCGTGTGGCCCCCGCGTTGCCCTTCCGCCTACTTAAAGCCTCCGTCGCGAAACCCCCGCACCGAGAGCCACGATACGGAAAACCTTCCGAGACGGCCGCCAATCCCATCTCGGGGATTCGGAGATCTCCTCCGCACCCCGCCGGAGAGGGGATTCATCTCCCGAGGACTCTTCACCGCCATGGTCGCCTCCGGAGTGATGAGTGAGTAGTTCACCCCTGGACTATAGGTCCATAGCAGTAGCTAGATGGTTGTCTTCTCCTCATTGTGCTTCATTGTTGGATCTTGTGAGCTGCCTAACATGATCAAGATCATCTATCTCGTAATGCTATATGTTGTGTTTGTCGGGATCCGATGGATAGAGAATACTATGTTATGTTAATTATCAAGTTATTACCTATGTGTTGTTTATGATCTTGCATGCTCTCCGTTATTAGTAGAGGCTCTGGCCAAGTTTTTGCTCTTAACTCCAAGAGGGAGTATTTATGCTCGATAGTGGGTTCATGCCTCCATTGATATCCGGGACGATGGACGAAAGTTCTAAGGTTGTGGATGTGCTGTTGCCACTAGGGATAAAACATTGATGCTATGTCTAAGGATGTAGTTGTTGATTACATTACGCACCATACTTAATGCAATTGTCTGTTGTTAGCAACTAAATACTGGAAGGGGTTCGGATGATAACCTGAAGGTGGACTTTTTAGGCATAGATGCAGCTGGATGGCGGTCTATGTACTTTGTCGTAATGCCCAATTAAATCTCACTATACTTATCATGACATGTATGTGCATTGTTATGCTCTCTCTATTTATCAATTGCCCGACTGTAATTTGTTCACCCAACATGCTTTTATCTTATGGGAGAGACACCTCTAGTGAACTGTGGACCCCGGTCCGTTCTTTTATACTGAAATACAAATCTGCTCGAATACTTGTTTTTACTGTTTTCTTGCAAACAATCATCTTCCACACAATACGGTTAATCCTTTGTTACAGCAAGCCGGTGAGATTGACAACCTCACTGTTTCGTTGGGGCAAAGTACTTTGGTTGTGTTGTGCAGGTTCCACGTTGGCGCCGGAATCTCCGGTGTTGCGCCGCACTACATCCCGCCGCCATCAACCTTCAACGTGCTTCTTGACTCCTACCGGTTCGATTAAACCTTGGTTTCTTCCTCGAGGGAAACTTGCCGCTGTGCGCATCACACCTTCCTCTTGGGGTTCCCAACGGACGTGTCAACTACACGCATCAAGCAAATTTCTCGGCGCCGTTGCCGGGGAGATCAAGACACGCTGCAAGGGGAGTCTCCACTTCCCAATCTCTTTACTTTGTTTTTGTCTTGCTTTATTTTATTTACTACTTTGTTTGCTGCATTATATCAAAATACAAAAAAATTAGTTGCTAGCTCTACTTTATTTACTATCTCGTTTGCTATATCAAAAACACAAAAAACTTTTTTAGTTTACTTGCATTTACTTTATCTAGTTTGTTTTATTTACTACTGCTAAAATGAGTAATCCTGAAGTTGAAGTTCGTTCGTTTAAGCAACAAGGGGGAGAATGTTTAAAAGATGCTTGGTATAGAATTAGTGACGCTCATAATAGGTGCACTAAGAAACACTCCACCACTATCCTACTCGGGAATTTTTATGTTGGTATCTCTAGCTGGAATAGGTATGTTCTTGATTGTCTCGCGGGAGGTAACTTCCTAGGCGCTCCTGTTTTAGAAGCTAGTTGCATTATTGAGAGTTTATTTGGAATACCACCTGTTAATGAAGTTAAAATTGAAACCTCTCTTGAAGATGTTATGAAAAAATTGGAAACCATAGAGAAAAATTTCCCAAGCATTGAAACTAAATTGGAAATGTTACTTGATAAAACTGATGAACTTGATAAATCCTTAGGAGGAATTGATGAAAGAATTAGTGTCCTAGGAACTTGTGTTGACCATGATAATCAAATTAATAGGATTGGCGAACTTGAAAAAGCTATGGGAACCTTGGGTTCAACCTTTTCATCTTTAAAGTTTAGAGAGAAAGCTTATGTGGGAAAGGAGCAAAAGTTTATGTATATCTCTAAAGTGCCTAAACCAAAGAAATATTATTATAGGCCTAAAATTGACAAAGCCCTTAGTGCCACCACAGATGGGGGAACTTATAATGCCGATGCTCCATCTCTCGATAATACTTGATATACACTTTCTGCGCCTAGCCGAAAGGCGTTAAAGAAAAGCGCTTATGGGAGACAACCCATGTTTTTACTACAGTATTTTTGTTTTATATTTGAGTCTTGGAAGTTGTTTACTACTGTAGCAACCTCTCCTTATCTTAGTTTTGATGTTTTGTTGTGCCAAGTAAAGTCTTTGATAGTAAAGTGAGTACTAGATTTGGATTACTGCGCTAGTTTCAGATTTCTTTGCTGTCACGAATTTCGACCTGCCTCCCTGTAGGTAGCTCAGAAAATTAAGCCAATTTACGTGCATGATCCTCAGATATGTACGCAACTTTCATTCAATTTGGGCATTTTCATTTGAGCAAGTCTGGTGCCTCAATAAAATCCATCTTTACGGACTGTTCCGTTTTGATAGATTCTGCCTTTTATTTCGCATTGCCTCTTTTGCTATGTTGGATGAATTTCTTTGATCCATTAATGTCCAGTAGCTTTATGCAATGTCCAGAAGTGTTAAGAATGATTGTGTCACCTCTGAACATGTTAATTTTTATTGTCCACTAACCCTCTAATGAGTTGTTTCGAGTTTGGTGTGGAGGAAGTTTTCAAGGATCAAGAGAGGAGTATGATACAATATGATCAAGGAGAGTGAAAGTTCTAAGCTTGGGGATGCCCCGTGGTTCACCCCTGCATATTTTAAGAAGACTCAAGCGTCTAAGCTTGGGGATGCCCAAGGCATCCCCTTCTTCATCGACAACATTATCGTGTTCCTCCCCGAAACTATATTTTTATTCCGTCACATCTTATGTGCTTTGCTTGGAGCGTCGGTTTGTTTTTGTTTTTTGTTTTGTTTGAATAAAATGGATCCTAGCATTCACTGTATGGGAGAGAGACACGCTCCGCTCGTAGCATATGGACAAGTATGTCCTTAGGCTCTACTCATAGTATTCATGGCGAAGTTTCTTCTTCGTTAAATTGTTATATGGTTGGAATTGGAAAATGCTACATGTAGTAATTCTAAAATGTCTTGAATAATTTGATACTTGGCAATTGTTGTGCTCATGTTTAAGCTCTTGCATCATATACTTTGCACCCATTAATGAAGAAACACATAGAGCTTGCTAATTTGGTTTGCATATTTGGTTTCTCTAAAGTCTAGATAATTTCTAGTATTGAGTTTTGAACAACAAGGAAGACGGTGTAGAGTCTTATAATGTTTACAATATGTCTTTTATGTGAGTTTTGCTGCACCGGTTCATCCTTGTGTTTGTTTCAAATAACCTTGCTAGCCTAAACCTTGTATCGAGAGGGAATACTTCTCATGCATCCAAAATCCTTGAGCCAACCACTATGCCATTTGTGTCCACCATACCTACCTACTACATGGTATTTCTCCGCCATTCCAAAGTAAATTGCTTGAGTGCTACCTTTAAAATTCCATCATTCACCTTTGCAATATATAGCTCATGGGACAAATAGCTTAAAAACTATTGTGGTATTGAATATGTACTTATGCACTTTATCTCTTATTAAGTTGCTTGTTGTGCGATAACCATGTTTCCGGGGACGCCATCAACTATTCTTTGTTGAATATCATGTGAGTTGCTATGCATGTCCGTCTTGTCTCGAAGTAAGAGAGATCTACCACCTTAATGGTTGGAGCATACATATTGTTAGAGAAGAACATTGGGCCGCTAACTAAAGCCATGATTCATGGTGGAAGTTTCAGTTTTGGACATATATCCTCAATCTCATATGAGAATAATAATTGTTGCCACATGCTTATGCATTAAAGAGGAGTCCATTATCTCGTTGTCCATGTTGTCCCGGTATGGATGTCTAAGTTGAGAATAATCAAAAGCGAGAAATCCAAAATGCGAGCTTTCTCCTTAGACCTTTGTACAGAGCGGCATGGAGGTACCCCATTGTGACACTTGGTTAAAACATGTGTATTGCGATGATCCGGTAGTCCAAGCTAATTAGGACAAGGTGCGGGCACTATTAGTATACTATGCATGAGGCTTGCAACTTGTAAGATATAATTTACATAACTCATATGCTTTATTACTACCGTTGACAAAATTGTTTCATGTTTTCAAAATAAAAGCTCTAGCACAAATATAGCAATCGATGCTTTCCTCTTTGAAGGACCATTCTTTTTACTTTTATGTTGAGTCAGTTCACCTATTTCTCTCCACCTCAAGAAGCAAACACTTGTGTGAACTGTGCATTGATTCCTACATACTTGCATATTGCACTTGTTATATTACTCTATGTTGACAATTATCCATGAGATATACATGTTACAAGTTGAAAGCAACCGCTGAAACTTAATCTTCCTTTGTGTTGCTTCAATACCTTTACTTTGATTTATTGCTTTATGAGTTAACTCTTATGCAAGACTTATTGATGCTTGTCTTGAAGTACTATTCATGAAAAGTCTTTGCTTTATGATTCACTTGTTTACTCATGTCATTACCATTGTTTTGATCGCTGCATTCATTACATATGTTTACAAATAGTATGATCAAGGTTATGATGGCATGTCACTTCAGAAATTATCTTTGTTATCGTTTTACCTCGCTCGGGACGAGCGTAACTAAGCTTGGGGATGCTTGATACGTCTCCGACGTATCGATAATTTCTTATGTTCCATGCCACATTATTGATGATATCTACATGTTTTATGCACACTTTATGTCATATTCGTGCATTTTCCGGAACTAACCTATTAACAAGATGCCGAAGAGCCGCTGTTGTTTTCTCGCTCGTTTTTGGTTTCGTAAATCCTAGTAACGAAATATTCTCGGAATTGGACGAAATCAACGCCCGGGGTCCTATTTTGCCACGAAGCTTCCGAAGACCGAAGAGGAGTCGAAGTGGGGCCACGAGGCGCCGCCACACATAGGGCGGCGCGGCCCAGGGCCCCGGCCGCGCCGACCTATGGTGTGGGGCCCTCGTGCGCCCCCGCGTTGCCCTTCCGCCTACTTAAAGCCTCCGTCGCGAAACCCCCGCACCGAGAGCCACGATACGGAAAACCTTCCGGAGACGCCGCCGCCGCCAATCCCATCTCGGGGGATTCTCGGAGATCTCCTCCGCACCCTCGCCGGAGAGGGGATTCATCTCCCGGAGGACTCTTCACCGCCATGGTCGCCTCCGGAGTGATGAGTGAGTAGTTCACCCCCGGACTATGGGTCCATAGCAGTAGCTAGATGGTTGTCTTCTCCTCATTGTGCTTCATTGTTGGATCTTGTGAGCTGCCTAACATGATCAAGATCATCTATCCGTAATTCTATATGTTGTGTTTGTCGGGATCCGATGGATAGAGAATACTATGTTATGTTAATTATCAAGTTATTACCTATGTGTTGTTTATGATCTTGCATGCTCTCCGTTATTAGTAGAGGCTCTGGCCAAGTTTTTGCTCTTAACTCCAAGAGGGAGTATTTATGCTCGATAGTGGGTTCATGCCTCCATTGATATCCGGGATAGTGATGGAAAGTTCTAAGGTTGTGGATGTGCTGTTGCCACTAGGGATAAAACATTGATGCTATGTCTAAGGATGTAGTTGTTGATTACATTACGCACCATACTTAATGCAATTGTCCGTTGTTTAGCAACTTAATACCGGAAGGGGTTCGGATGATAACCTCGAAGGTGGACTTTTTAGGCATAGATGCAGTTGGATGGCGGTCTATGTACTTTGTCGTAATGCCCAATTAAATCTCACTATACTTATCATGACATGTATGTGCATTGTTATGCCCTCTCTATTTGTCAATTGCCCGACCGTAATTTGTTCACCCAACATGCTTTTATCTTATGGGAGAGACACCTCTAGTGAACTGTGGACCCCGGTCCATTCTTTTATACCGAAATACAAATCTGCTCGCAATACTTGTTTTTACTGTTTTCTTGCAAACAATCATCTTCCACACAATACGGTTAATCCTTTGTTACAGCAAGCCGGTGAGATTGACAACCTCACTCGTTTCGTTGGGGCAAAGTACTTTGGTTGTGTTGTGCGGGTTCCACGTTGGCGCCGGAATCTCCGGTGTTGCGCCGCACTACATCCCGCCGCCATCAACCTTCAACGTGCTTCTTGACTCCTACCGGTTCGATTAAACCTTGGTTTCTTACCGAGGGAAACTTGCCGCCGTGCGCATCACACCTTCCTCTTGGGGTTCCCAACGGACGTGTCAACTACACGCATCGAGGCGTCGGGGGCCAGCCGAGCGCCCACACAACGGGCGGCGCGCCCCCTCCGGGCCGCGCCGGCCTAGTGTGTGGGGCCCTCGGGCCCCCACCTGGCTTGCCCTTACCGGCTCCGTCAATATTCTGGGAAAATAGGACCTTCGCATAAATTCCGAGGATTTTCCTGAAAGTTGGATTTACTGCACAAAAACGAGACACTGGAGCAATTCCTGTGAAAACAGCGTTAGTCCGTGTTAGTTGTATCCAAAATACACAAATTAGAGGCAAAACAATAGCAAAAGTGTTCGGGAAAGTAGATACGTTTTGGACGTATCAACTCCCCCAAGCTTAGCTTATTGCTTGTCCTCAAGCAATTCGGTTAACAACCGAGTGCGATAAAGAACTTTCACGAACACATTTGTTCATATGAT